>NC_053021.2:9007315-9119342 GCF_016746245.2 Drosophila santomea
TCTTGAGAAGGAGCACATAAATCGCATGACTATAAACAAGAAGGATATGCAGCATAAGAAGCGCAGGAACCGTAAACATAAGACTCAAAGACAAAGTTCACGAAGGACCAAGAAGAACCAGCAGGAAAAGATCAGGGACGAAAGGATTTTGGAAATGAAGATTAGAAATAACGAGAAGGACCACCAAAAAGACGCTACCAACACGGATAATCTGACACCGATCAGAGAGAAAGGTCTGGAAAAGAGGCCTCCAGAGGAGCACGATCACTATGCCAGTTCACTCATGGGCTCCACCTGGTCGCTCCTGTGTCGCGTATTGTTCGCACCGCCGCTGGCCAGGCACATGGTCCAAGTTGTCGCCCGCCATCTCAGCCAGAGTCTCACGCTCTGCGAGCAGCCGCACTTTGATCTCGCTCTGATGCAGGCACCGGCCGCCTGTTACGCTTCGAGCACCTCCTGCCCCCCATCGACGCCACTGGGTGATAGCGATAACGACAAAGTCAAGGCCTAACGAGTGTGCGAGGCCAGCCAAATTGAATCGGAAGATCAGGTGGCTGAGGAGTCGGCTGGGGTAGAGGGGACATCCGGCGGCGTTCATTAGGCGCCATTAGCTTTATCAGCGATCGTCAATCGATCGGTTTCCAATTGATTTTTATGTCTGTTTCGCGCAATTACTTTTATTTAATAGACAAACTTTTTCCGCGTTCTGTTTTCTCAAACATCGTATTTTTTAATGTTTTTATGTACTCTGACTGCTGTGAACCAAATAACCAAAATAATTGTAATTAATAAACTCGATGTTGATGTATTGAAAAAAACAAGAAAGGATTTTAAATCCAATTTAAGTTAGTACACAATATAATTAAGAAGTCCACAGTTAAATTTATTACTTATTAACTTCTTGTTAAGGTCCTAGCCAAACCAAAAAAAAAAAAAGAAATCTGCGAAGAAACCCAAAATAATTGAAATCCGCTTGCTGCGTTGCACTCGATTCTTCTATCCGAGTAAACTGATATAACCTCCAGATCCGAGGCTCTGACGCAGATTCTTATCAGCAAGGTGCAACGCAAGAGAGGATGATGCACGACAAGATCAGAGAAGTCGGCGCAATAGTACCCATATATGTATGTACATATGTACATACGAGTTTGTGCAATATCATACTCAATAATCAGAAGCGAGAGAATGAATAATAAGAATCACGCCACTTTCTGCACTTTGCCCCTCGGCCATCTCGCTCGCACTCGTGGTGATTAAAGGATGACACGCCCCTTACGCCGCAGGCGGGAGCTCATCCTTAGGCTTTATCGCCCCCCCTCCCGTTGCAACTCTCTTCCCTGGGACTCTTTCCTCCCATTTTTCTGCGTGTGTGTGTTTTATAAAGTCATTCATTTTTTTTTTATAGTACTTACTCTTGATTACGTTTATAGTTGGAGCGCCTTTATGGGCACACTCTCCGCTCCCCTCTTTCTCCGCGATAAGAATTGTCGTTGCCAGGCGAAGACTGGAAGACCAGACCTCGTCATCGTCGGCATCTGAACGGGGAGATCGGCTGGGGAGACCAGGTCCAAAGTCCGTCTCCATTAACATCTTTACACTCGGTGGCCCCCCCGTAGACGTATACACACCTTGCGGTTGGCATTCCCATTACATTGGGCTGTCCCATAACGATCGTTACCTCCATGATCATCGAACGGACCGACAAACGATCGGTGCATTGCACTTTCACCGAGGATCTACCCATCTAAAATGTTAATTGGAGCAGTAAAGCTTAATGGAACTTATAGAGAATATTCACTTATCGTTGCTTGAAGAAGAACGAGTCTTCAATCGGAAGAATCGGATTTACCTATCAATATCAATATGTTATGAAGTACTACAATGACAAAGCCAGTATGAGATGTTTTTGTGTTGTGGACAAAGAGTAGATTTACTTATCATAATGGTTGTTCTATCGAAAAGCCTCTATAAGACACAATCAAGGCTATTACTGGAAGGTATTTTCAAATGGAATTTTTTGCGCTAATACGTGAATAATAGGGAGAATCGGTCATTATTGAAGTGCTTAAGCTTCTCAAATACGATAAGATTTGGGAATTTCTTTTCTTTTTAGGTACCAGCTATCAGTTACAAATATTTAGTTTCACAAGTGTTGGAGTTTTTTCTCCATGTGTATGCCATATTACTCGACTGCGGTCTCGGAACCCGTCGAACAAGTCATGGGTTCCATGGGTTCCACAAGAAATACCAATACCATTAGCAAAGCCCTTTTCTGGCCAGACTAAACTCATGAATATTTTTAACCCAAATGCATTGTGCAAAACGCAAAATTATGCCAAGTATGCTGAGTCTGAGTCTGAGATTGATTCCCCAGGCGGGCAAACTGGAACCTAGTCCAGACTTTGGACAGACTGAGCCCATGGCATGTTCCCTCTTGTCGGGAGCGCAAATTAAAGCGATCGGCCAGACGTGGAGCATACAAATGAGTTGGGGATAGGGGATACGGATTCGGTGGTGTAGATTCAGGGGAGTGGCGAAGCCAACTGAAATGAAAAGGAAACTCAGAGAAGCCGACGTCGACGTTTTGCCCAATCTACAAGACGGATAATTGCACGGCCATTAACGCCGTCATTATCGACAGGGACCAGAGTCACAAGTCCACTGGGCAGTGGACAGTGGACAGTGCGGCTCAAGAAAGTGGGATCTTGACTTTGGAAGTACTATCTAGCCAAATAGTATTTGTGGTATAATACTCCACTGAAGTGTGCTATAAAACTAGAAAAAATTACTAACATACTACATTCCTAATATGAAGCACATGGTCTTAGTTTCGCAAAGCAGCGATTTCCGATTTCCAGCAAAACGCACTTTAATATCACATGTTCGGAAACATGGCATTCTCGTACATATAGCCGCCTTCTTATCAGGCCAGCAAGTGCTCCATAAATTCATTCGCTGCAGCGTTTCGGCAATTGCGAGGACTGAACTCTACACTGAACTCTAAATAAATCAGCGGACCGGAGAGTGCTGTCCCGATAAGGCGCCTAATCAGATGGGGGGCAGTAGGAGCTATAGCGCTCCTCCTCCGCTTATCGTTTACAATTGAAAGAAATTCGTTGGCAATTCTCTTGTTCTTCGTTCCAGTTTTGCGTTGGTTCTTTTTATTAATATTTAATATTATCAATCTAGTTGTTTAGAGCAAACATTATGGCTAGGTTCTCCATACAAATGTGTGGGGTGGTGTGTGTGTGTTATGTATATATATATATAAATATATATATATATATATGTGGATATATATTAGGCATAATTCATTTTCATTAGCAATTAGACATCATCTGGTTGGGCTCCCAGCGAGCGTAAAATGGAAATTAAATAGAGATAGAAATAGCATTAGGTATTATATTACGTATACGTAAAGCTAACCGCACTACGCCAACCGTGTGCGTATGTTTCTCTTTATATGTATATGTATCATATATCTGCGTATATATTAGGCATATATAGGTGTGTATACATTATATAGTATTATTCAATGCATGCGTGGCACTTTAGCACAGCTAAAATTGACGAAAAAAAACGCTCTCTTCTGACTCCCGATCTCTGCGACTACTATATCTTACAAACTAGGATTGGTGAGGGCTATACTTCAAATAAATATTTACAAAGCAGATGGCGCAGGAGGTGGGGTTCTTGGGTGTGCGTTCGAATAACCTTCTCAACTTTAGATGATCCTCTATGGTAGTACTACTCGTATCGGCTAGTACTCAATGAAATATTACGCAAAAAAAAAAAAAAGAAATTATAAAATACATTATAAAATGGGCGGCTTGGGTGGTAGGTAGGGGGTATCTTAGGTGGTGAGCGTGTGTGAAAGAGGATAATATCTAGCTATAGATATAGTTGTAGATGGGCTGCTGTTTTTCCACTACTGAGACGTCACCGCCGGCGCCCGTTTGCTTTTGGCCACATTTAGCTAAGAATGGCTAGGCCACAACAGCCTTGTTGTTGCTGCTGGAACTGGTGCTAGTGGTGGTTCCAAATGGCGAACAGGTGTCGCTGCTGCTGCCGCCAGACTGCTCCACATTCGTGCCCATCGACGAGTTAATAAAGTTGATGTACTGATGCAACTTGAGGGCAGCTATCAGGGAGCTCAGATAGTCGTTGATGTTGCCCTTCTGGACCTGCTTGATCTGTCGGGAGACATTTCGATAGACGCGACGGGAGATCTTGTTGGATAGCCGTCCAACCGTCTGTACTGTGTGTAGGACTGGATCCTCGCTGGCGGGAACTGGCACTACAAGTAAATGGAGGAGAAGCAATCACCATTAACGAGGGAAGCCAGTAATTGTAATTTGAGTATTTGTTACGGGTTATAAACAAGTCATTGATTGATTAGTAATAGTGGCGCTGTGTGGGCTGGTGTGTGCTTACCATAAACTTGTTGAGTTCCCTATCGATAATGCCTACGATCTCTGGATTTCTTCTAACGTACTCAACAATTTCGGTTATGATTTTCAGGGACATGGACAGAAATACCGTCGAGGCGGCCACTAAGAATCTATCATCAATCTCTTGATCGTGATCCCGGTCGTAGCTCTCCCCAACAACAATAACTAACAAATGGCATAGAGAAAGAGAGAGAGATATTAATTTAGAAAATTAATTGGAGGGATGGGTGGTTAATTAAAGTTAGGGGCGGGGGGACATAACCAGGATCAGAATCTGGGTTTCGAAAAATTTTTAAGGCTAATCAACATTTATCGCTCGTCCCGAAATCGTAAAT
This sequence comes from Drosophila santomea, assembly GCF_016746245.2. NCBI lineage: Eukaryota > Metazoa > Arthropoda > Insecta > Diptera > Drosophilidae > Drosophila > Drosophila santomea. The sequence goes on from NC_053021.2 coordinate 9,012,102, forward strand.
ATTTCTGTATATTATATTCCCATTTTGTTCTCGTTTTGTGTGTGAAATTATCGCCATGCTTGATTAGTGTTCATGCTTTTTTATTTACTTGCTATTTTTATGCTTATTAGACAATGTGTTAGTGGTAGACAAACAAACAAACGATCGAACGAACAAAAGATCAGCTCGGGGATCGGAAACTTACTGTCATTTTCAGAACTCTTGCCATTCCTCACGACGGCATTTTGTTTATCATCTGAGAATTAAAAATATTTACGATTTATATTTAGTATTTTGTTTACACACCGCGCGCAAAAAAAAAAGTGAGGGCAGCAGAAGGCAAACAAGCTAATTTTAAATTTTTGGGCCAACAGATGAATATTGTACGGAGCCAATAAATAATAGTCTCCACCATCCAAAGATCTCAAATAAAACGGAGCTAAATAGTACTAAACGTATTCGCTCTAAAGACAGTATTGTTAATTTTTAAAATAATTTTTTTAAACATCTTTAACTAATTATGCTGGAAGAACGACGGACAAAACTATTAGTTATAGTGATGTCAATGATCAGATGAAATTGGTATTAAATAAATAAAAAAAAAGTAGTTTTAAACGTAATGAAATGTACAACACGATTTTAATTTAAATTGCTTCAATTATCTTACATTTTAATATTAAACTTAAATTCATGGCAATGAGAAAGGCTAATTAAAAAAGGCTACGGCTCCAATAAATAATATATATAAATTGAAATAACCCAAAATTTGCCCTTGTATTTTTGTAGGTCTTCCTTCAAAACTCACCATTATCTTCCTCCACATCCGACTCGCACTTGGGGAAGTAGTATTCCAGGAGGCGCTCGGCCAGCGCCGTGGTGGTGTCCACTCCGTTGACAGCTAGACTGCCGTACTGGGTGGCCAGCACCTCGTTGGCCTTTTGCCAGGCGAGATCCTTCAGAGAGGCGGCCTTCTGCTGGCCGGCTGCCTTGAACTTGACGACGCGCTCCAAATGGGGCTGCACCACGTCAATCACCTTGCTCTTGGCCTGGTTGTAGATCTCCTGTGGTGTGTCCTTGATGATCGGTGCCTTTACCTCCAGCTTATCGATGCCCTTGACCAGGGTCTGGTCGACATAGGAGATGGGTCTGTCCAGTTTAGTGACAAAGGGGGCCGCCGTTGTCACCGCGCGCGTCACACAATCCTCGGCCGCCGTTAATGCCCATTCAAAGACACGATTTTTGCCTGAAAATAAGAATGGTTGACATTATAATGAGGTATACAAATTGTTAATCAGAGTATATGTACATTAATACCAATTATTATTTGAAATTTAACAGCCAGTTTAATCTGGAACTTCTAGAATTTCTAGAATTGGCTAGTAATACATCATATATGTGACACAGTACTTGTGGAGAGCGCTCTTATCAGTTGCAACCGTAATAATAATAATAAATGTGTAGCATTTCTGGTTGATAAGCAACTGCGCAGTTCACGAACCCCACGGCCCCTTGGACCCCTATTCTATCTGTCTGGGGCCCCGACAGTTTAGACTTTGATAGTTCGTCACTCGGCAAACACATCATCCAATTCCAATTCCAATCCCAGCAACTGCAGCAACAACAACTGCGAAATATCACAAACAAGTCGAAAGTCCAACTAGATTTCTTGTTGTTGCTGCTGTCGACGGTGAGACCCCAAGAGCCTAGCATCAGTGCTGTCTGAGTTAGTTTTCATCCAAATCTAGCTTTTTTTGGACATCGGTAAATCAGAAATGTTGTTTACAAAGATCTGTTATTTCAAACTAAAATGCACCAGTTTAATTGCAATACTAAACGAAATAAGTAACATATTGAACTAACTAATTTACTACTGTTTACTATATTATAGTATTCTAGCTATAAATTAAAGTGCAACTTTAGCTTAATTTTTGGTCCGCCCTGGCAACACTGCCAGTGCCAGTGGCGTGGCCATTAGTTCTGCTTTGCTTTTGCTCTCATCAAAACGAGCCCCCTTTTGTTGTCGACGCCTCTGCGGCTGCAGCCTACGCGAGGTGGCCTTATTGTCGCCCCCCGTTCTCTCTTTCGCTCTCTTTTGCGTTGGCCAAGTGTTTTATTATTATGTAAATTTTAAACGAACTTTGAACGCAACGCGTCACGAGGGCAAAGTGCCGGCCTTTTTGCTTTTTTAATGATAGGTCATGGTTGTTGTTGCTGTGATTTCGATTATTGAACGACCGGCAATCAATTTATATCAATTGAGTTTAATTTCTGGCCAATTAAACGAACAAAATTAAAAAAAGAACACAAAAAAGAGTTGTTGCTGCTGCCCTCTATATGCGTTTCGAGTTCGAATTGCAACTCGAATTAAAATGGCGAAGCAAAGTCAAAAAAAGCAACGGTTTCGGTTTCGATTACGGCTTTGAGTGCATATGGTCGCTGCAATTGTTGTTTTTGCTATTTGCCTCCTCCTCCTCCGGTCGTTTATTCTCTATATGTGCCGTTAGGCGTGCCAAAGTAACGGGACTTGGCGAGTTCAATGCACCCGGAGGAGGTCTTATTTTCATTTTCTTGTTTTTCTTTTTTTTTGTGCTGCACTCACCTTTTACTTTTCCGTAGACATCCTGGGATTTGTCCCATGCCGCATTTACCACGGGCAATTTGATGATCCTCTCGAGAGACTCGAGGTGCGGCAACAGGTCCTTTGCATCCTTGGGCTGGTCCACATCGTTCACCGCCGTTCCATTGCCGGTTGTTCCGTTCCCGGTGGCGTGTTTCTGCTCTGCACTGGCCATGATCTGTTCTCTTTGGTTCCTCTTGCGCTGCTTTCTGCTGCCTTTTTTCACTTTTTCTTTCTTTCGCTTCTCGGTCTTTCGCTATCAAGCTCTTTTGCTTGCCACCGCACTTTTCTTTTGGCCTCTTACTTCTTTTCTTTCACGAACAAAAAAACAGCTTAATCTGCGAGTGAGTGTGCGAATGTAGGGTTTGTGTGTCTGCGTTCTGGAAGCACTTTTTATATTTTATTCCAAGCACTTTTTGGCACGTCTGCTCACGTCTGCTCGCTGGGACTCTCTGACTGATTTGCAAGCTGCGCGGCTGGTTTATTATATGAGCGAGAGCCGCCAGTGTTGCCAGCGCCGAGCAACAAAAAAGCTATGAGCGACAGTGATGCTGCAGCTGGCAAGTAATGTATAGGGAAATTTGAGAAAAATAGCCAAAAAGTTGTTCAGCCACCTGTTGATTTCTCCAAGTTTTATGACTAGTGGAGAGTCAAAGGGCGTTATGAAAAATTAACCATGAACTTTAAGAATATCGTTTATTTGAAAATATTGTCTTATATTACTAACAACTGCAAAGTTCTGTAGTCAACTATTAAGCAATTTGTTATTCAAATATGCTGAAATGAACTAAGAAAAATTTCTTTACAAAATCTATCTTGAAAATAGCTAGATCGATTGGTCCTGAGTCGCAGTCTTCACTGCGGAGAGCAGAGAGACTTAAAGCGAAACATTTGAGATTAGGACTCTCTTTGGACTTCCATATAATTATCATATGAATAATTGTACTTTAAGTTTTGGACAGTACGCGCAAAAACGAAATGTTTTAAAATTTATATCAAAACTCATCGACATTTTACAAATTCTAATAAACTGATATAATGTACATATGTACTACATAAAACATGGTTGTTTTTATTGGAAAGGATAGTTTTTTTTTTTTTTATATGTTATATTATAATCATTTTTAGAGTAAGAAAATGTATTATTATTATTTTATTGAAAAAATACTTATATCTTAATCTGTAAACATATTTATATTTCGAAACTGATTTTAAAGTTTTGCCGATCCTGACACAGTTCATAGTGCAATTCTTCTTTGTTGTCCTTGGAGGGGGTTTAATTCTTCTGCCTAGAAAGCAAGAGAGTTGAAGAGAAAGAAAGAAATTTGGGGAAAGCTGAGAGACAGCGCCTATGTTTGTTCGGCATGCTTGACAACTAGATTAATTAATACGTAGTGTCGGGCACAAACAGAGTTTAGATTGAAGAACATTCCATTATATATATGTACATATATATGTATTTTTGTGTATGGGGGCACTTCGATTATCAATGGCCAATGGGCACCACCACGCAAAAGCTTCGTGCGACCTTTGAACCCCTGCTACGGCATCGATAATACGCCACTGCACAGTCACACATCTAAGTATGTACATTCAATATTCTACGTAATTATTGCCGAATGCTGTGTAATTCGCTTGGCAATCGGCAATCCAAAGTCCGATGGGTGACAAAACGAAAACAAATTACGAGAACTACAAGCGAAACGTGCTAGCCTCCGAAAGTTAACCCCTAAAAAGCGCCACCATCCCCCCTTCTTTTTTTTTTACCACGTTTTTTGTCCAGGAATTCAAATATTAGAAAATGCGTTTTGCTTGGATTTTTGTTCAAGCTCTTCTATGAAAACTTCATCACGACAGACCGTTCTCGATCTTTTGAAACATCTAGATTCCAAAAATCCAAAATGGGTAAATGCCCTGACCTATGAGCTATATAAGGTAATTATGTCTGTCTGATAAGGTTTAACCAGAACGCATACCACTAATGCGCATATTAGCCAGGCCCTCGAGATGGGAAGGTTACCAATGGCCAGTCCGTAATTCCAAAGTCCGGGACTGTCGTCACAGCACTGTTTATGTTGTAACCAAGAAGAGCAGGTGCTGGCCTTATCGTCACCACTCGGTCTGCCCTGCGATATCGGACGTAAATAAACCAATGTAACCGATTCGATCAGTTTGTTATAGTTATGTGAAGTTTTATGCGGACTTTGTAGTCGTGGTATCTGGACATTACAATAAACGAAGGAAATCACTTCAAACATGTTTACCTAACTGATTTCGCTGGCAGATAACAAAGATTACTGGAAAATAATAAATATTGCAGGGTTTGTAACGAGAATATTACGAAGCAATTTTATATTTCCTTTTTGTTTTTTGTTTACAGATAATTAGGTTAAGCAATTCCGAGCTAGGGCAAAGTGAAAAATTTGGAAATGGAATCTTGAGATTAAAATAAAATTTTAAAAACCGTTAGAAATGATCCGCTATTATATGATTGTACATATATTTCACATCAACAGAAGTTATACGGAATCGGAATAATCCGTTCAAGAGCTACATACGGAGCCGATTAGCAGTTGGCCGCACGTAGACAAGCCCCAGACCGTATACTATAGGCTATAGGCTCAACAGGCCCCAGTACGCATAAAGTATATATAAAGACATGTATATATATATATACATATGTATTAATATATGTATACATATATGTGTATATTTACAATCGTCCGTTATCGAGACCCAAAGAGTGTACGTCTGTGGGTATTTTCCCAAATGGTTGAGCCTAGAATTCCATAGGATTTCGGAATTTTTGCATCTAGTGCCAAATTTCAGGGGCCTTGGCATGATCTATATATAGAAGGAGGAAACATTCAGGTAATGATGACATATATTGGACTTTGGATCAGCGGCGTGAGTTGTGAGTTCCTCTATATATGTACATACATGTGAAAGGCGAATGAGTCGCTTGCTGATTATATTAAGTTTTTATTTCCTTTTTTTTCGTACTGCTTTCTAGATGGATTGTGCTTTGCAGATAAGAAGGTTTTGAATACTTTTTTTATACTCTGCTTCATTCATTTAATGCCTTTGTTTTATAATTGTCGCCGGTTATCGTTATGAGGTATAAGCCTTTAAGCCACCTATTAAACAAAGTTCGCCATGCTTATCGCAATCTAGTGACACACGGGTTCAAATTACTCGAGAGTCCAATTGCAGAGGCTATTAAATTCTTGAGATTCATTAAAATGGGCCAAAAGACCTAGAAATTCAATTGATGGGTGCTAAACTAGTTGTGTAAGCTTTTGAATTAAGGTAGACCTAGTCGAATACTGGGGACAGCCTTACGTAACTTGACCTCTGCTCAGCTTATCCCAATGAAATTTGGTATGCAATTACATTATTAAATATAATAAAGTCCCCAATAAAAACGTTTTCTTGCAAATATCACGCCTAACATATGTGTCATGAAATATCCCAGTTCACCGGGTTGTTCGACAATCGGATTTAAGTATATGCAAGCACTATGAAAGAGGGGAGCTCGGTGTAAGTCCAATACGTCATGGGGCGAAAACCCACAGAAGTCTAGAAGGGACAAGAATGCCGAGACCACAAAAAGTCGTCTGGCGGTTTGGACTTTGGACGGTTTACGTGATGTCGTCGTCGTACGATGACGATGCCTTTGAGATTGAGAAAATTCGATGCTGCTGCTGGAGCGTGTGTTCCATTAAAAACAAAAAAAAAGAAATACATAATGAACGCAAACCAGAAATTAAAGAACTCTGCGACTAATTTTAGAAGGGGCTAAAGACCAATTCATGTGAATACGTCATTGGTTGTAGATAAATGGGTGCCTTTGTACCATGGGGTGCAAAAGTGGTTCAAACTTGTTTCGACGGCCCCAAACTAGAAATAAAACCCCAGTTACTAGGCACTAAACTTACGTAACTTGACTATGTTATTAAACAATATCTGTAAAATTTAATATACAATTGTACTTCTTAGAAACTAAAGGTATCATAACGCTATTTGCAAGAATTTTCTGGCTGGTACCATAGTTACTAGGGTCTAGTCTTTCCTAACTATACTACTGAATAAACAATACAAAATTCAACTGAAATAAAATGAAAGTAAGGGTTTACAATATCGTTTGCGAGAATTTCCTAGGTGCAACCTCAATATCTTGGGAGCACTCTTATATAACTTGCCTCCAGAGCTATATATCTCTACAGGGATATATATTTCTATGGGAAACTTGATATGTGGTATTGTATCAGGCCAGGCACCCTGCGAAATGCGTCTGTGCCCCAGATTGTGGGGATCACATCAGCCCTGTTCCGAGTTTGAGTGGGTCTCCATTAAGCAGCAGACATCTAATCAGACGGCGAATTGCCTCGTTTCAATTCATATTCGTCTGCCTGAAAGACGTTGACAAACCAACCAATGACTCTACAAGCATACGCACATGGATATTCGTATATACATATATATTTTAATGATTTCTGTGGTTTTTGTACACAAGCTGATAGTGATAATATACATAGTTGCCCCCACGCATTCAAAGCGTGGAAATGTTCGCTCTCTTATTTTCATATCTGTCTGCTTCCGTTTCCCCCGTCCCTGTCAACGAATTGGTGATAATTTTCTTTAAAATATTAAATTGATATTTAATTGCAAATGAGCTGTGTAAATAATTACTAGACATTCAAATGAATCGAATGATTTAATATTAATTAACTGCCATGATTAAAGTGTTTAAAGTTATCAGAGGACGCTTGAAATATAGGTGGATCCATTCATGTATAATTCGCTGAGAAGCGAGCGCTAGATGGCGCCTTGAAATCTTATGCTACTACCATGTAGATAATATGAAGAAAATTTCGTCTTATTATAAAGATAGTTATTCTATGTGGATTATGTTTGCCAAACTGACCTTAAAAACGGCTAGGAATACCACAAAAATTGGGTCGATTGGTAGTATTTGCTTTAAATAATTGATAAGGCGTAAATGAGGCCAGTTAAGGGAACCATGTCACCTGTTGTGCCTCCTCCGCAAATCGGCTACCTGGGCCACGCAATCACCTGGGAACTGTTGACGGACAAGGAACTCTCGCCATGGACAACGGACTGACTGATGCCACGCCCACTGCCGCCGCCTTCCGGCTGATTCTGCTTAGCAAATCGAATCCCGTAATGGGCTGCTACATGTTCTGGACCAGTCTGCTGGTGCTCAAGATGCTCGTTATGTCGCTACTCACCGGCCGCCAGCGAATGAAGACCAAGACCTTTGCCAATCCGGAGGATTTGCGCCTCAGTCGGAGCCCGGAGGTTCGATTCGGGGATCCCAATGTGGAGCGAGTGCGACGGTGAGTCTTAGGCTTATCATTAATTATGGGGATGCATAAAACAAAATTATCCAACTAAAATAAATTAATCTATTTAATCTCTTTTTCAGGGCCCACCGTAACGACCTGGAAAACATTCTGCCCTTTCTTCTGATGTCGCTGGTGTATATAGCCAGCGGACCGAATCCCCTGACCGCTCGTCTGCTCATTCGGATCGGAGCAAGTGCCCGACTGCTGCACACGGTGGTCTACGCCATCATCCCGGTTCCGCAACCAGCAAGAAGCCTGGCCTTCTTCACCACCTTCGCCATCACCTGCTTTGAGGCGGGCTACGTGCTCGTCTGCTGCATCAAGTACATTTAGACCACTGCTGACCCCACTTAGCCAACTAACTACTAACTACTCACCCACTCGCATTAACAGCACCAGTTGTGTCAAGGTACAGATTTAGGTACTCATTTTCAGTTCAACTGATTATAAATGATAGGAAATACTCGTTCAATATCTAGGCTTAAATATACATCAAAGTTATAAGTAATATTCAGATTACAATACTTTTTTTTTTTTTGCATACATGTAACATATGTTTTAAATCTTAAAAAATCGATTTAAATAATAGTGTACCCTGCGTAGAGGTGTAGTTTAGCTGGCCCACATAAATATAATAGAGATACTACTTGTCCCATGGCTGCACAGCACCTTAGATTCAGTTCGACGCAATTCGTAACCAGTTTGATCGCATGCTTATGATCTCCACAATGAGCTGAGAGTGCGGCCTTACCATTTGTCGAAGTCGGCTCAAAGCGAACGCACACACATTCCGCATCCGCCATGTCGGCCGCAGCTAGTAATTCGAGCAAGATGATGACATCGCCGGGCGATATGTTTACCCTGGAGAATCCTGTCTTTTGCTGCTATCTTTTTTGGTCCACCGTCCTGGTGGTTAAGATGCTGCTCATGTCGCTGCTAACGGCCGTGCAGCGTTTCCGGTATAAGGTAAGGCTATATGATGATATCTTTATGTCGCTGCACTTGCTCAAAGTTCATGATCATTCCACCATTTCATTCACAGCTGCTGGCAATCTTACCGCTGGCACTGCGGCGCAGGGTAAAAACTAAAAAGCTCCTATCATCGTGAACACATTAGATTATTTTGATTAACCTGTTTTAGCCCCGTTCTAAAAATGGTTATTTTCCGCTGTTGTAGATCTTTCCCAACCAGGAGGATCTGTTCTTCAAGAATCTCGAAGTGCAATTTGATGATCCCCATGTGGAGCGGGTTAGAAGGTGAGTTGTTACCTAAAATCTAAACTCGAAATCCTTTAGCTATATCGGTTAAAAACTAGCATTTAACACATTTACCATACATACGCGTTTGTATTTCACTTAAACATGATTTAGAGAAGTTCGACTGTAGGCTATAAAACTTCAGTTTAATTAATTTCACACTTTAGTAACCGTTTCTTAACTTTTCAGGGCCCATCGGAATGACATGGAGAACATTCTGCCGTACTTTCTTATGTCCTTGATTTACATCAGTACCAATCCCAATGCCGATGTAGCCTGCATACTGTTTCGGGTGGCCTCCGTTGCTAGGATCATACACACTCTGGTTTACGCCGTTTATCCGGTGCCGCAGCCATCGAGGATTCTGGCCTTCGCCACCATGCTCCTGATCACCTTCTATATGGCCGCCGTGGTCGCCTTGCGCACCCTAAGCTTTATCTGAATAAATTCAAGTCCCTTTCGGCTTAACTCTCACATATAACATGATTTTTTAAAGTTTGGATAAAGAGGATTAACATTACGTTTCCAGTTTCTGGGTTAACTGGGTCAACTGCCAAATTTGTTCTACAAACATAGTGTTACAAATAAACATTTTCGTCATTTTGACCAATTAAATGCTAGCAAACTGCTATTAGCCACATCCTTGAACAAGAAAATTACAAACCGGTTGGCTTTCAATTAATTTAGTTCTATAATTAGCTTGAGATGCAACAAAAACAAACAGTTGAAGGGACTGGGTACTAGGGGAGTGGCACTGGGCGTGTGTGCAGGACTAGTGTTATCCTATAATCCTGGTGCCCTCATCCCAGGATGTGTCGGTATATCTAGATATTGAAGCCGGCATCGCGCATGCACTTCTTGTGCGCCTCTATCAGCGCCGAGCAGTTCTCCTCGCCGTTCTCCACAATGCTGGTGGGGATTGGTTATCGAAATTGGATAAGAATTCAGTTGTTAGCCATGTGGTTGCGTCATGGGAACAAGGTGTACACTCACCAGGCGTCACGTGCCCTCTTGGTCTCCGGACAGGCGCAACAGGCCTTGCACTTGGGCTTCTCGCCGGATGCGGAGGCTGCGGATGCGGTGGTCACCGGCTGGGCGGCCGAAACACTTGGAGCTGCGACTCCCTGGGATGCGTTGTTGCCCATTCTTCAATAGGAAATCGTTCAATAGCTGCTGAAAAACAATATTTTGGATGTTACTGAACGGCTCACGTTTGTTTATATAATAAAACTGACTTCGAGACGGATATTTCACCACAATTCGGTTTATCGGCACACAGCACACGAAAATAACTAAATTCAAGTTCACCGAACAGGGTTGTCAATGGCTGACAAATATCGCCGTGAGTGCAGAGGGTTTGTTGTCGGTTAAACTATCGTTACACGTTGCTTATTATTATTGAGGAAATCTGTTGTGAAATCTGTACTGTATTCTAGTATACAACTATTTTCAATTGCAGATATATTTGCAGTATATTTGTATAAGCATTTATGCGGAAATTTTTTCGTAGTTGTAAAGTTAGTCAATAAAGTCATGAGTTTTCTATCTAGTTAAGTTTCTGAATTTAAAGCACGTCGTGAAACCATGTGACAACCCTGTCATTGTCTATCGATAACAAGCAGTGCTGTTCAACAGCAAAATGAAAATGTCAACAAACAATTATAGTTTTTAATTTACATTTATTTTATGTTTCCATTTGCTCGCTGGTTTCTTTTTTACCCGACTCCTCCTTCAGCCGCTGCAACATGTTATAAGAGACCAGGTCAAGTTTCAGGTGCTGTACACTGAGCGCACTGCCGTCCCAATCTCTCAGCATTTTCAGCTTGAGGGGATCGCAGAGGTTCATCAGTTCCAGGCCGCCACTGCGGAATTCGTTGCGCTCCTTCTCCAGCGTTATGGTGATCACATCTTTGCGGGCAGCATGCTGATTGGCCCGATGTTTGCCAATCGACTGCTTTAAGTTGATCTGCTCCAGCTCCTCGTCGAATCGGGTGAAATAGAGCTCAATCAGATCCTCCAGTTCCTGCGGAGTCAACGGTTCGGTGCGTCCCTCATCGATTTGTCCGAGAAACCAGCTTAACTTCTCGCCGGTGATGTTGCTCTTGATGGCATGGCCCAAACGGACCTTATGCTTGTTGTTTTGGCGACGTGCCTTCTTGCCCAGCGCCTTGGTTTTCCTGCTGTTGGGGTGTTTGCATTTCTCCAGTTCCTTGCGCAGGTTCGTCTAGAGTTTTAAGATGTGACAACTTCAGTTTTACAGATAAATTGCTCAGCATTTACCGCGCACTTACCATTTTTACCTCTGCTATTGTTATTCACGTTGTTAGTCTAGTATTGGTAAACATGTGCAAGCACATGGCATGCACGATCAGCTGGATCTCTAGGGGTGGACACTTTCGCGATGATCGTAACTATAAGTATCGTCTAATAAAGAACTATTCAAAATATTTTCTGGAGAAAATAAAAAGTAATTCCTAAACAATTTAATAATTTATTTTTTAATAATTGATTAACTTTATTAGTTGGGTTTGTCATTTTAAGTTTTGCATTGGTGATCTTGCAGTTATATCGATAGCTTGTCCACCTCTTCTCAGAATCATATGTTGCCGCATGACAAACACACAAACACACACAGGCACAGCTGCTCGATCGCATGAGGCTAAAACCCACGATTCGAACCCATCCGCCTTTTTTTCCTTGCATTTCTAGGTTCCCAAGTCCCGCTAAATGGCAACACACCTTCTCCGAAACGGCGCTACCTGTTGGCTGCTCAGGAACTGCATTTCCCAACATGCCACGGTAAGTAGCCCCCAACCGCCAATCGATGGCCAAAAGAAAAACAACACAGCCGTTATGTAATCTCACAAACACCTATTGTTCGTGAGAGCGAGATAGAAGTACATATTTCTACACTCTTCCAATCGGAGGAATTTGTTTTCTTACACAGAGGAAAAAAATGGGATCAAAGATCGTCAAGGTCCAGATATGTTGGAATATATTCAAAGAGTAGAATATTCTTAAATTTTAAATGATTTCTTTTTAATTGTTCAATTTTTAAAAATGTAATATATGTGTATGGAATGTTAGTATTCATATTTTATATTAGTCTTTATTATCGTTTTTCCCCCCAAACTCTAAAATATCGCCAGGCATTAATAATTGATTTATGGAAATAATTTTATGGTTTTAAATTTCAGATTGCTATTTAAATATTATCCTTTTCTTTTATACAGTTGAGACGCTGCCTGCATGTGACCTCCAGCCTGGACAAGACGGTCTCCTTCAACCTCAGCGACATTGGCGAGGGAATCCGCGAGGTGACCGTCAAGGAGTGGTTCGTGAAAGTGGGCGACACCGTGGAGCAGTTCGACAATCTCTGCGAGGTGCAATCGGACAAGGCATCGGTGACCATCACCAGTCGTTATGATGGCAAGATAACCAAGATTCACCACAAAATCGATGAGATTGCGCTGGTCGGCAAGCCTCTCCTCGATTTTGATGTTGTGGATGAAGAGGAAGATGAGGCGGAGGACTCTTCCTCGTCTTCCACATCTTCCGATAGTTCTGCCAGTGAAAAAGAGGAGAAGCAATCAGCTGATGGCGCCACACCGACAGGCGGTCGTGTGATCATACCCGCCACGCCCTCGGTACGTCGTCTGGCCAAGGAACACCAGTTGGATCTGGCCAAGGTGCCAGCAACAGGAAAGAATGGTCGTGTGCTCAAGGGTGATATTTTGGAGTTCCTGGGCCACGTTCCTCCTGGTACCAACGTGCCACATCCCACACTGGTGGCCAAAACGCCAAGTGCTGCCCCCGCTGCAGCAGCGAATGTTTCTGTGCCTGCTGATCGCGTCGAGGTGCTCAAGGGAGTTCGCAAGGCCATGCTCAAATCGATGACGGAATCCCTGGTAAGTGCTTCTCAAACTTGGTCACTGATTAATTAATGATTAAACTATTTTGGCCGCCATAGAAAATCCCCCATTTTGCCTATAGTGACGAGATCGACATGACCCAGTTGATGCAATTCCGTAACCAACTGCAGGCGGTGGCCAAGGATAATGGTGTGCCCAAGCTGACGTTCATGCCGTTTTGCATCAAAGCTGCCAGCATTGCGCTGTCCAAATATCCGATTCTAAACAGTTCCCTTGATTTGGCTAGCGAATCGCTAATCTTTAAGGGCGCCCACAACATAAGTGTAGCCATCGATACGCCACAGGGTCTGGTAGTGCCGAATATTAAGAACTGCCAATCGAAGACTATTATCGAGATAGCCAAGGATCTGAATGCACTGGTGGAGCGCGGTAGGACTGGCTCCCTGTCTCCGGCAGACTTTGCCGATGGGACTTTCTCGCTTTCCAACATAGGAGTGGTGAGTACAATTGATACATTTGAATAATTGCGAAAAATATAATGTTATGGCGAATCTTTCAGATTGGCGGTACCTACACACATCCTTGTATAATGGCACCCCAGGTGTCCATCGGAGCTATGGGTAGGACCAAGGCGGTGCCGCGATTCAACGACAAGGATGAGGTGGTCAAGGCGTACGTTATGAGCGTTAGCTGGTCCGCCGACCATCGCGTTATCGACGGCGTAACCATGGCCAGCTTCTCCAACGTATGGAAGCAGTATCTGGAGAATCCTGCCCTTTTCCTTCTGCACTAGAGCGACTTTAACTCGAAAACGCTCATTTTTACGGATGACGCTTTTTCCCATGCATTTATATAGACATATCAAATATTGTAAATTGTACGACAATCTGCTTTGAGCTGGAACATTCGCCATGTGCCGCCACCCATCCCCAAAATGTGCATTTATAGGAGGTAAGCCACTCTGAGCGGCTCCTCGATTACTTTAAGCTCCTGGCGCACATGGCTAACTTTCCGTTTATCCACTTTTATTGTTGTTAACCTGCATTTATATATCAGTTTTTTTTGTTTAAGTTTGTTAACCAACAACTTACGCGTACAGTTTAACTGTAGTGCATGCATTTATATAAAAGCTTTGTTTTAATGGCTGTCCAATAAATATCAAAAACGGTTTATGTAAAGCCACCATCTTATTGCATATTATCCGTGGAGCTAAGTGAGTTTCAAACTGTTTGTAATTGTCTTACAGCTTAATCTTGTGATGCCTTGTGTATTCCTTTCAAGCTGGCAGTAAGTTTGCTGTTGTGGCTGTTCTTAAAATCTGTTTCACTTAGAGGTTGGGTACAAAGACTTTAAAAAAACTTTTTGTATAATATAGATAGATATTGTAAACTGTGTAATATAGATAGTTAATGGTTCAAATTCTTTTTGGTGTGCCATGAAATAAAATCATGCATCCTTTTAAGAACCCTTTCGCGTTTAACTTGCCTAACTCGATATGCGTATATGTACATACATGCGAGCCTTAAAACTTTGTTTCGCTGCAGGTTTAATTTAATTTGTGCATCCTGTTGTGTTGTTCAGCTACTCCAGAGCCACCAGAATCAAACGTTACTACAAATATATATGTATATGCATGTGTGTATATGTCGCTAAATGTTTGCCTAATATGGGCAAAAGTGCCGCTAAAAACTTAAGCTATAAAGCTAAGACCAACCATAGTTAGTTTAAAATTTTCATAAATAATCATTTTAATGCGGACCTAGTAAGTCAAATATTCCGTGACAAAAAAAAACCGTGACACCATGCGAATATTACAAAAGTTTAAAAGCAATGACATGATTTTTCATATTATATCCTTTTTAAGAGATTTCTCCCATATATCCTATATACGTACATATGCGCAAAAAAGCTAGTTTCCAAAAGCGACGAAGTGCCATCACCGAAGTAGCATCAACTTTAATGTGCGGGACATGCGCAGTGTTGGCCATTAAACGAGAATCCAACAAGTGCGGCATGGAAATGCTATTCGGCAACCGACTTCGTGACCCTTCGTATCGCCTCGTGTTACTCGCAACGGTACTTTTCCAGCCCGAACAGAGCAGAGGAATTTCAACACCACCACGCACATTGCAGTGGGAATGGGATTGGTTTGGCGTCCTTTGGCTAAGTTGCTTCGCCCGACAGCCAGAAAATTCAGTCACACCACGGCCATCGCGCAGTCAGCTACAGAAAACCAGAAGCTAACGACCTGCTATGCAGAAGTCCTTCGTCTGCAACTGACCACGAGAGCTGAGCAAAGAAGAGCCTATATATATATATTTTTTTTTTTTGCTGTTTTGTACAATTGAAAAGACATAGGTATAGTGATTGGTCCGGTGAATATTGTGCGTGTTTAGCCATGTCAGCAAAATGCAACTCTCCGATGGGAAACTACCAATAATTAACTGAAGAAAAACAAACAATAACTAGCAAATTAAGGTGAGTGTTTTAACAAGGAGCTCTCGAAAATTGAGCCCCAAAAGTATTTATACGTACATGTACATATATTGTATCATTGTTGTTTCTATTCCGCCAACGAGTGTGTATTTTTTTCGTTCTTAACGATTTTTCCAGTGACCTTGTTGCGTACGCTAGAACGTACAAATTTACTTGGTATGTGTATGTGTGTGTCGCTGCTGCTTAGCCTTGTCCGCCCCCCTTTTATCCACATTCCGCATATACACACACACATACACATCTCGGTGTTGTGTTCTGCGCATATATTTTGGGACCAAAATCGGTAGCATACTTTTGAGCGCAGAGCACTCGGAATTTATGCGGGAGTTTTGTCAGGGCCGAAAAACCCGGACATCCAAGGCATTTTACTTAGCATATTGCTTGTTCCCGGGTTTTTGCATACCATGGATTGTATATACAGCCACAGATGCGTCCACGATAATAGCCCCCCAAAAAAACATGTACCCATAATTGACTCAGCTTACATTATCTGCAAACATTATAGTAGGGGTTGTTTCACGACACTTCCAATTAAGAACAATTATAGACATGACTATACTCTTGTATGCTATAATAGTAAGCTGATATGCACTAAAAGTATATTTCTATATTTCCTTAACAATACATGAATGATTTATAGAAGAGAGCTAAATGATAAATAGACTAATTTAAAGAGTTCATTTTAAAATTAGAATACATAAATTTGGAAAGACATATACAGATGTTGCAGTGCTATTGTTTTGAGCTTTATCGTACTATGATTGGGCCATGTTAATACCCGAATGATAAGACCATTGGGCATCAACATTTGTGGCCTGGCCTTGATATCTGATTGTATATACTATATACATATGTATGTATGTAGTACATGCAGATGTACACAAACATGGATGATGTGGCTTCAGCTTGTTGTCAGGGAATGCAATTGCCGAGCCCTTTATTGATTTTATGATACCATGGCCAGGAGGAACCACCATCCACCACCCGAAGTCCAGTGCCCCGCCCCCAGCGGTGGCACGTGCAAAACAGAAAAACAAGCGGGCCAACAACAAGTCATTCACACCATTGGAGTAGAAGTAGGAGATGCACATGAAACAGGACAAAAAAAAAAAAAAAAAATTATAAAAAGTAATGCCGAAGTAGGAGATGTGGGTGTTGAATATAAATTGCAAAGCAAAAGTCGACTGCCATACAGACAGGCCGCCCACTCTAAGTGGCTCGAGTGGTGACAGGAGGGCTTTCTCCTCAAGCTCCGTTCAGCTTCCATGAACCTCTTCCTTTTCTCTGACGCGCTAAATTCAGCGAGGAAATTCCATTGCATTCCGTTGCGTTGCGTGTCTTACCCTGAGGCGCGTTACACGACCATAGGCGCAATTGGGGCCTAGATGCACGACGAGAAACGCTTTTTCTTTATCCGGCTTAAAGGAAAGTACGATTGTTATAAACTCCTATTGTGCGTTTCCAACAACAAATGTATAAGGCGCGCATTTCCTGGCTCTCTGTTTTTTCTCTACACACTTAAAAGACAAAATTGTCTTTCTTGATGTAATAGGACGCCTTTAAAAATAGTTTAGTTGAAATGTTTAGAAATGTGTAGAATGTGTAGTTCTAGTAATTCTTGACGTTAAAGAAGTATTCAAAAACCTCACCACTATGTTAGGTACCTTTTCAACGTATTTCATTTCATTTATAAGCCTTGTAGTCAGAAAATAGGTTTGGCGCCTCTCAGGAAGGACACTTCCTTGTTAGGACTTTCAGTCTCAAGTGACGGGTAGATGTTCTGGGAGCACTTGAAACCACGCAATCAAACGCATGCCACGCGTCACATCTCCGATTTCGATGGCGGATGATTTCATAATACGCACGCTGTCCACAAAGTTGAACAGTTTTTGGTTAATGACAGTTACGCTGTTATCCCCGCTACTCTGGACTATTTTTAACCTCAGTCGAAACAGAGTCCAGGAATGGGAAATAGGGATTGGTATTAATATTGTAACGCCTGTCACGTCCAGGCTGATGTCATTTCGCGGAGTCTGCGGTCTGCGGAGGATGGTATGGGGTCTCCGCAAAGTGGCATTAACTCAGTGGATTCTTTTTTTTTTCGCGAAACGCGTAAGATGGGGGGATTGGGGTTGCAGCTGTAGCCTTGACATGATTCGCCCTGACATGTGGTGGGAGGTGGACTGATGAACTGGTTGACCAAGTGAACGCGGGAGTCCTTTGGTGGAAAACTTTTCCGCGCCCCCAAAAGAATGCACAAAGTGCTCCACTCTCTCAAGTATTCATGTTTAATGTGAAATGTCTGTGTACTTATATTACATGACTTTGAAAAGTTAAAGAGCCTTATACAAAAATAATAGACCTACATTAAGAAAAAAGGAGGTTCAGAAAGCGTATAATAAATTAAGTGCTCTCAGTGAATGATGGGTTTCATTAGAGAATGCCATTGTTCACTTGGTGCCCAGCCCATCCGATTAAGAAATACTTGACCAATTCCGAGTGCGCGATGTCTGTCAATGATATTCATTTGTGATGGATGCGCTAATGTTGGTTGTCGATTTTAATATAGCATCGCCTGTTTTTCTCCCATTTTCTTTCATTTTCTTCATTTTTCCTTGTCCTTGGGGCAAATTCCACGTGGCGAATTGCAAAGGGATTCGCATGCCAAGTGGGCTAAATTGGCATTCTTTCGACCACCCACAGTACATTTAGCCACCTTATGGGCCCAGAGAATCCAGCAATAGCTCACTCCCGCTGACGTCAATGGGGATTTGCAATTTGTGATTGGGCACTTTAAAGTATTTCTGCTTTGACATTCAATTTACTCGACCTAGCTTTGTTTGCCCTCCCCAGCCTGTCTTCATTGGCATCCCACCTTATTTATCCCTAGTTTGCCAGCGGCAAGGTCATGAGCCAACAAAGAAAGGGCCACTGGGTTGACTGACTGACTTTAACCCGAAATGTGTGGAAATCCCAGTGGAGCTGATATGCCTTGATTAATTTGATTTGACTGAAAAGATGCGAAAACTAGAAAGTCATGTTTAAGACTTTAAACTTACTTACTCACTGTAAAATATAATAGCTGTGTAAGGAAGTAGCACGACAACTACTTAGTTAGGTGTCCCTGAAGAGGGATTTCACTTTTTAATAAGCGTCGCCTGACTGCTAATGATATCAGCCTTGAAACTCTTTTACATGCAACAGTCCTTGGATAAATAATCCTTTCGTCGTCATCCTTACTGCCATGGCAACTCATGTTTTCCCATTTCTCCTTGCCTTTCAATGACAGCAAACACAATCCAGGATGTCGGACCAGCAGAAAGCCTCCCTCTGTCCCCGTCTGGTGGACTACATGGCCATTGTGGGTGCACACACGACGCCTCCGATGCCAAAAGGACTGCAGGGCCTCAAGGCCCCGCCAGTGCAGGTAAGTCGGCCATTGATTACGTGGGTTACTAGGATCTGTGACGTCCTCTAGAGGCAGAATATTTGGCTAATGTTTAATTGTTTTCTTACACAGGTGCCCGACCTGCTGCGTCGCTATCCCCCATCGGACCATGCGGATTTCCCGCTGCCCCTGGACATGGTGTACTTTTGCCAGCCGGAGGGCTGCACCAGCGTTGGACCACGACGCACTGGCTCCGCCATTCGGGACATGACCTCCTTTGTTTTCGCGCTGACCGACAAGGATTCGGGCAAGACGCGCTATGGCATTTGCGTGAATTTCTACCGTCCCATCGAGCGACCTAGTTCGGCGGCGGTAACGGCGGGAGCGGGCAACGATCGTCCGGGTAATGGTGGACCTGGTGGCCATGGGGGCGGCAGTGGAGGAGGAGCAGGAGGCGGCGGGCGCGGTGGAAGACGGTCCTCGGCCTTTCGACGGGAGTCGTGGCGCAAGAGCATGGAACGCAGCTCGGATTCGGCATTTAGCAGGCAAGTGTTGTGTGCCAGTCGAATGTGGGCGTTGTGGTGATAAGAGTATACTTAAAAAAAAAAAAAAAAAAAAACACTTTTCATTGCTAAAGCATGTCTAACGCATCTCAAACCATTTCCATAATAGTTACGGCCTCTTAACTTCTTCTAGCGACTACAGAAGTAACGTAGCGCCTAGCGATTCGGACCGTGAACTGACCTCGCGTCGGGATTCGGACCAGCAGCGCCTGCACTCACACCACTCGCACCACCAGCCGCCGCACCACCCGTCGGCGAGCCCGGCAGTGCCCAAACTTGGCCTGATGGCTCCCTCGGCGGACTCCGAATCCGGCGGCAGTCATTCTCCATCACCACGCGCCTCGCGTAAGAGGACGAAGCTGCGCAACCAGTCGCTCACCTCGCTGTGCATCATCTCGCACCATCCGTTCTTCACCACATTTCGCGAGTGTCTCTTCATCCTGAAGAAGCTCATCGATGCCTGCAACGAATCCTCGTCGCCGAAGCGGGTGGGCGCCTCCCAAAAGATCAACCGGGACAATGTGTGGACAGTGCTGACGGGCCATGTCAGCGATGCTACGCCCTCGATTGTCCTGCACGATGTGCGCGAAATCGAAACCTGGATCCTGCGGCTTCTCTCCACGCCGGTTCCTGTGCCGGGATCGACCAGAGTAGAGGTAAGTTCTTAGGATCATATATTTATAGTGTATATACCTATCATATATTTATACTTATCATATATTTTCTCTCCAGGTTGAGGTGCTGTCGCCGACGGTGCATGAGCCACTGCTATTTGCACTGCCTGACCACACTCGCTTCTCCCTGGTGGACTTCCCGCTCCATCTGCCGCTGGAGCTGCTCGGCGTGGAGACCTGCCTGAAGGTATGGACCCTGATTATGCAGGAAAACAAGGTGCTGTTTCAGTCGCGCGACTACAACGCCCTATCCATGTCGGTAATGGCATTCGTCACTATGCTGTATCCGCTGGAGTACATGTTCCCGGTCATCCCGCTGCTGCCCACCTGCCTCAGTTGTGCGGAGCAGCTACTTTTGGCACCCACGCCCTTCGTCATCGGCGTGCCCGCCTCGTTCCTGGTCTACAAAAAGAACTTCCGGTAGGATAATGAACTTTTTATCTAAGAAATTGTATCGTAACATATTCCCTTTAGTCTACCGGACGACATTTGGGTGGTCGACTTGGACTCCACCAAACTGACGCCACCGACTGGTGGCTACGAAGAAATACCACCGCTACCTGAGCCCGAGGGCACCATTCTGAAGAACCACCTCAAGCAGGTAAGCACAAAAGCCATATCCTCAGACCCCTGTATATAACCAAATTTCTGAAATCTAATGGATGCAATGAAAAGAATATTTTTTAAAAATTTTGGAAATTCACCCAACAGAAAATATATAAAGAGTGTTCATGCTTTAAAAGTACTATTTTACTTGCATAATGAGGGCATAAATATTTTTGGTTTTTCTTGCTTGCACTATGTAATTTGAGAAATGAGAATGATGAAATTTAACGTGACAGCTCAATGTAGGTTTTCCAGGGTAGACTGGCAGTTATGGAGAAGATCGACGCAGTGGTCGTAGAGGGCGGTGTCCAGTTGGCGCAGCTCCTGGTCCTTGTCGATGTCGAGGAAGCGCTTTAGTTTGTCCATCTCGTTGCGCATTTTGAACACGATGCCAGGTAGCATGCCCTGGGCCTTCTTCACCACTTGCTCCTGGATCTGCAGACGCCGCTCGTTGACTCCCTCGCAGCGGAAGCGCTCGAGACGTTGGAGTTCCAGCTCCCGCTCGTGGTCGTAGTGGGTCTTCTGCTGCAGCAGGTGTTGCAGCAAAGCCCGATAGACAATCAGTTGCTCCAGACGTGGATCCGTGTAGACGTTATCCGTAGGACGACGCTGGAAACGTAGCGTGGCATTATGGCCCGTGTCGTTGGCCTGCACGGCCGATAAGAGTGCGATGTGGGGACTGTACATGACTCTTAACCGATCACAACTGATGGGAATAAATATGAATATATATGCACCGACATCGGGCTAGTGATTCGAATGGAAGTCAATGATTTGACTAAAGTAAAGTAAAGTAAAATTCAAGACCTTCTGATACTTTGAAATTTTAGTAAAGAACAGGAACTCGAGATATACTATTGAAAGACAATATTAAAGCAAAGTTTTGCAACTTTTTCAATACGTAATTGTGTAAATTTAAAAAAAACAGGTGAATTTCCAGAATTTAAAGAATATGTTTGTCTACTTTAGGCACTTTCCTGCGGTTTCCGCGATTTACATTCCATAAACGTTATAAATAATCGCGGCACACAACTGGATATTGCTTTTCCATGTCTATTTACCCGATGTTAACTGAAAATGTATCTGCCTCTGGGGAGAATTCAAACCCAAGGGAATAACCCAGAGCAGATGCATGCAAAAAGCGACGGTTACTCATTGTAGCTAACGTTATCGCTGTCATATAATCGTTATCATTGCTCCATTCAACTTTGGTGTGATTGTTTTAATTCAAATGATATATATCTTACCACATTCTGTGGCTCGTCATACGGCAAATATATGAAGAGAGCACCCCGGCGATATTATAATTTAAATTTATTTCTATATCTCATTGACAAACTCCTCTTACACTTGTACAATTCTCTATCTCTCTCTTTCTTTTATTGTTGTTTTTTTTTTGTGTACTCACTGCCTCTCTTTCTGCCTATCGATGTGTCCATCTCTGTCTCTACTTTAATACTATACTTTTTACACTCATGCATTATCTGTTATATGAAATTTATAATACTCGATCACAACTTTAACTACAACAACTACTACTACAACAACAACAACAACAAATCGTATATCTCCAACAACAACATGGGCAGGCTATGCTATTGATGGATGAAGCTGGACTTGGTGTAAATATCGTTCGCAAAAATGTTAACTACGTTTGGTTTATAGTTATATTTTTGAGTTGAAACCGTTTGTACATACTAAACATAATCCATATTTATTATACTAACTATATGTGAATAATCGTAACGAAAAAGTACTTGACATAGAACATAGAACTAACCGCATGCACAGTCATTCTACATAGACGTAACGACCTTCTCTTAATGTTGAACTTTCAAAATCGGAGCTCGAAGTCGGGTTTTCAATTAGCTAGGAAAAACTTTCAAAGGGTAGAAAATTGAAAAAAAATTTCACCCGAAACTCCAATCATATTATCAACCTATCAGTCGCTGTCTTTAGTGTTACGTGTTTCGTGTGCATGCCCTGCCAATCTTTCCTTCTTCCCCTCAAGTTTATCAACTTCTATAACAACCCTGAGTAACTAACTGTTTTACTAACCGACGTGGCCTTATGCCGCCTCAAAGCTTTCCAAAAAAACCCCAAAAATCTTATAGTTAGACAAGTTGAAGTCCTAATTTAGATGGCTAGTCTTTAAATTGATACCGTGCTAATTACTTTAAATGGATTGTTCCATAGGCACTTACCTCGATGACGGCCACCAATACGGCGGTGTCCTCACAACAGCTATTGCCATCGGTGCGGGATAGTCTCCAGGAACCACCATTGCTAGGGTAAGTGGATATGATTAGTAGAGATGTAGAGTCCGTAAACTGATACTATTTTATTTTCTATCTATCTAACAGGGTTTCCCAAGTGAGACTTCCGCTCCAGACGCCTCCGCACTCGGCGCAGGCCAGTCAACGGAACTCGATGTCCGCCCAAGGAACGATCAGTTCCCGTCAACCGAGTCCAATGAATTCACCAGCACTCAATCCATTCGTTTACGGAACGGATGTGGATTCCGTGGACGTGGCCACGCGGGTGGCGATGGTGCGATTTTTCAATGCTCAAAATACATTGGCCAATTTCGCTGAGCACACGCGCACCTTGCGTTTATATCCACGTCCAGTGGTGGCATTCCAGATCAATAGTTTCCTACGATCGCGACCAAGAGCCTCGCAGTTCCTGAATCTATTTGCCAGGACTCAGGCTGTGGAGTTCCTGGCCGAATGGTCACTAACGCCCACCAATGTGGCGTTTCTTCGTGTCCAGACTGGCGTTATGGATCCCATGCAGGTGGGCGATAAGCCCAAGTGGTTTGCCCACGCTTTGACGCCCATTCGATTTTCTGTGTGGGATGATGGCAGCTCACTAAATGGAGCCCTACGATCGCTAAAACAACTTGAGTGCCAGCCGACGGACGAGAGTGGTTCGGATTCCGAGGGTGCGGACAGTAGTAGCTCATCGTACAGCTCCCTCAGTGATTTCGTGTCGGAAATGGCCTCCTCTGATCTTTCGCCGAGCCTGCATGATGTCTTTGGGTCTTACAATCGGCCACATGTTGTTCCTCAGACTTTATCCTCGAATTTGGACCCGGCCTTGGTGTATCATCCACCAAGCAAGCTGCAGTATCCGGAAGGCATTGCCGATGCGGTGGCCAGCAAAGAGGAGGAGGATGAGGAGCGTGCCGACAGCCCTGTATCCTCATCCTCCAGTCGCTCGGATCTGAGTTCGCCCAGCTTCAATCGCGACTCGGAGTTTGATTTCCAGCCGAAGGGCGGACAAAATTTGGGGTCGACAGCAGTTGGCGGTGGAGCGGCTGCACCCAGTTTCGAGTTGGCCACTCCGTTGGCCATGCGACTGGAGGCCACCATTAAGATGGCGAGCATTGAACAGGAATCTGATACGGGATCCACAGGAAAGAGCATAGCCGCCAGTTCGAAGCTACACAGACATCCCAGCGACTCCGATTCGCGACCTGAAAAGAAGATACCGGTAAGTCTAGGTTTATTGACTCTTCAGAAAAGCGGGCTTTTATCTCAATAATATTACCCAATTTATAGCCACCACTAACGCCACCGGTGAAGCAGCCTGGCGTAAGCAATATCCTGGCCCGAACTGGTAGTTCCGGCTCCAGTTCCAGTAGTCCTGGACGCCAGAGTTCCCAGAGCTCCCTATTCGAGAACTTTGCCTCCCATGCCAAGGAGTTGGTGCGCGAAACAACGCGCCAGAGCAGCCAGGAGGGTCTACTGGCCCACGTGGATAAGGTGAGTAATATCGAGGTTCTTTTAATGGGCTGGTCTTTTAACTAGATGTGCTGTTGTACTATGATCGTTGATCTGATTTTCTTGCCTTTCTTTCCGTCCGTCAACGTGGTTATTATTTCAACTTTTTATACTTTATTTATTTTGAATTTAATGATTTATTTGCGTTGGTTAATTGAACCTGACATAAATGTACCGTACTGTAGCATGCGCTGGACGAAGATCTTGACGACAAAATGCGTCATACCTTCGAAAAGGTTGGTACTCCCGACGCACTCTCCCATCCCATCCAGAAACGATCCACACGCGCTAACATAAACATTGCCATAATCATATACCATTTTTCTATTCATCACACTGCACACCACATACACAATATCATTAATTGAACAACGTGAGTCTGGCTTAAAATCTCATGGTCCCCTAGACTCTATTTGAATGCTATTCATCCAAGAACATATTGAAATTACATAGAATACTTTCTAACGATTTCCCCTTAAGTTTTAACCCACACTTTTTCTCTCATTCAAATGCACCCACACCTCATATCCAAAAAGTACCGTCACAAAATCCCTCCTTCAAGCATCCTAACAACCACATCCTCACCGCACCTTTCCGCAGTTCTTTGATTCCCTCCTGGGATTCGTAGTGCCATTGTAGATTGCTTCAAACTAGACCTCAATCCGGTATCACTAGGGGTTGAGGGACTCAAGCTTTGATTTTTAGCACCACTTAGGCGATTGTGTAGTCTTGGAATACCACTCAATTTGGGTCTTGATTACTAATACGTTTTCGATTTCGGATCCATAGTTTACGCTGCACGCCAAGAAGGCGGCTGGCGAGGCTTCGAAGCAGGCCCTGGAAGTGTCCAAACAGGCGGCTGGGGTGAGCAAGAATACCCTCGAAGATCTCACATATGTGGGCAAATCGACGCTGGGCGATCTCACCAAAACGGCCAAGGAGGCGGCCACCAAGAAGGGCATCATTAAGATCGAGGAGCATTCGGCGGGCGGAACTGGACCACCGCCAAAGTCACCCGGATCCCAGCTGGCCACCCACAAGCAGGTGCAGCAATCTGGCGGACAGGGTGGTGGCAACAACTTCTTCTCCGCCATTGGCACGGATTTCAATGGGCTAGCCTCATCCACATCCACCATGTTCTCTGGCATGTTTGGCAAAAGTAAGTCACACTAAAAGATATTTTAAAAAACATTTCTGATCAAAAATTCTCTTCTTGCAGAGAACCAACAAAAGCAGGTTCCTGTACAGCAAAAGCAAGCTAACGTATCCTCTGGAAAAGCCAAGTCAGGCATTAATTTCGATCCCTTCCCGGGACGCAAGGGACTCGTGGAGCGGACGCCGTTGATTAAGCATTCGGGTCCTAGGCAAACACAAGAGGAGCTGACCCGCCAGCAAAACCAGGAGCGTTCGCATAGTAATGCCGAGAACCAGACATTCCTCAAGGATGTGACCAACCAGGTGCTCGCCGGTGAGGGAGTCGGTTGGCTGAAGCTCAATCGGTTTAAGAAGCTCATGGAGGACGAGTCCTATCGCACACTGGTGCTCAGCAAGCTGAATAAGACGCTGGACAAGAAGATTGCCCCAGATGATCATATTGACGATGTGGTAAGCTTCAAAAAAATGTGCAATATTGAAGTGCCAAAGTAACACCATCGTTTATCCCTGCAGTGCGTGACAAAGCCCGTGTGGAAGGGTATGCTGAAGTGCATCCAGGCCATAGCCGGCGGTTTGGACGTGACTTTTGCGAATTTCGGCCTGGGCGGTATGGCTTCTGTGTTCCAGTTGATGGAGGTGGCGCATACGCATTATTGGAGCAAGGAGATCACCGAGGGCAGTGATATGTCCTCCAGCCTGCTCTCCAGTCACGCCGCCAGTCCGATGGGCAGTAGGGAGAACCTGCGATCGCCCAGCTCTCCAAATGGTTCGCACTCGGCATTGGGCAGTGAGTGGGCATCGCCTCAGGAATCACGAAAGAGTTCCACTCAATTGGCACACGGTGGACCAGGTGGTTCGCATTCGGGTGCACCGATCAACCGGCGATTGTCGTCGGCGGACAGCCAGGATGGTCAGTCCACCACGGAGATGTTCAAGGACATGCTGTCGCAGAAGAGAAGTGCCTTGAAGAACATGCTTACCTCCTTTGATTCAGATGTAAGTTGTGTTGATCGCTACTATAGTTATTTGCGATATGAATACCCCACTCAGCCATTTAGAGCCGTCCATTCCATCCATGCCAATTGTTCGCAGCTTGCCAAACCAATCAAACCAATCCTGTATTTCGCACAGTGTGTATATATTATATATATATCGTATCGTATGTAGATTCGCCTATCAGCATTTCAGTAAATAGCTAAATCAGTACCAATTAGCATATATCAGTATATCCACCAGTATGTAACATATACTACATGTATGTATGTCGCATAGCGATTGTCAATCGATGTAGTCTGCCGATCCTACGATCCTCCCACCGTAACCTCTCAACCGTATCTATATATATATATATATTCGTAACCGCCACCCGTTCCGCCTACATCCCGTATCGTTACCGTCCAA
Source organism: Drosophila santomea (assembly GCF_016746245.2). NCBI lineage: Eukaryota > Metazoa > Arthropoda > Insecta > Diptera > Drosophilidae > Drosophila > Drosophila santomea. The sequence goes on from NC_053021.2 coordinate 9,039,264, forward strand.
CCGATATACCCGATTGTAGAGTACTCTAACACTCAGTGTGTGTAATCCGTAGGCTGCTGGCTCCACGGGGGCGCTTTCCGTTGTCAGCTTGGGCGTCCGCCTGCCCTCCAGCTGCCGATCCACGGTCTCAGACACCGAGTACGAAAATGTAAGTACCCCCAGCGGTTCAAAAATACGGCAAGTTACTCAATTTAACCATGGAGTTTTTGAAGGAAATGAAATTAATATTCTGAAGTTGGCACAAAAACAGAAACCTCCTTAAACCGAAAGAGAAATCTGAGTGCCATTAAAATCTTCATTCGGGAAATCATTATAAAATCTCCTTTGCAACCTTACCAAGTAATTGAGTTGTCTACCATTTCCTGTAATAAGCTTTTGGGTAGACATTTTAATCTTGAGAGTCCCCATCCTCTATTCTCCCAAATCAGGTCTAAAGTTCAAAACGTGCGACTCAATCTAAGTTGAAATTCATTTTGCAGACAACCACGTCAAAGGATTCGAAAAAGAGTTCTGGCAATCTGTGGTCTGGCAAGTCAACGCTTAGTGCCGGATTTCGTTACACTGGAGGACACCTGATCAACACTTCATCTTCTCCCTCGCCGGACAGTCCGCGGGTGTATCTCTTCGAGGGACTGCTGGGCAAGGATCGCCTCAATCTTTGGAACCAAATGCAATTCTGGGAGGATGCCTTCCTCGATGCTGTCAGTCAGGAGCGTGATATGATCGGCATGGATCAGGTGAGTTTGATTCGTATAGGTTCCCTCTATAGTTTTAACATTTCGCCCATTTTGCAGGGTCCTATTGAAATGATGGAACGCTACAAATCACTGAGTGAATCGGAGCGCAAACGTCTGGAACACGACGAGGATCGTTTGCTATCCACAATGCTTTACAACCTGACGGCCATCCTGGTGATGCTGAATGTTACCAAGGACGAGATCCGACGTAAGATTCGACGTCTTCTTGGAAAGAGTCATATTGGCTTAGTGTACTCCCAAGAGGTGCACAATGTGGTCGATCAGATAAATAATCTGGTAGGTCTTTGGGATGGCTTCTTACATCATATGTATATATCTTTTATAAAATACACTTTCTTTGCAGAACGGCAATGACATTGATTTAAAGCCTCTGGGCTCGCGATTGCTGCACCGCCAGAGCTTCACCGTTCACCAGGGTACGGATGTAAATGGACCACTACGATTCATGGAGGTGCGGGATGATGGTCTGGTACTGCGGTCAGTGGATGGCACCATTGTGGAGCGCTGGTGGTACGAGCGGCTGGTCAACATGACCTATTCACCCAAGACCAAGCTGCTCTGCCTGTGGCGCCGCAATGGCGGTCAAACGCAATTGCACAAATACTACACACGAAAGGTGGGTGTTATTATATTATTATTTTAGTTGGCATAGTAAACTTATAGCACATCATTACAATGTTTACGCTTTTTCCGTACAGTGCAAGGAGCTGTACAATTGCATCAAGGAGGCCATGGAACGAGGTGGTACACCCACCAATGTGCCCGAGCTGGGCGGCGAGTTTCCCGTTCAGGACATGAACACGGGCGAGGGCGGCCTGCTGCAGGTGTGCCTCGAGGGTGTCGGTTTGTTGTTCTCCAACAGCAAGGTGAGTGCCTGAGATATATTGATTTGCTATACATCGAAAATCGAATTCCCCACCAACACTTGGCATACACAAAACATTGTAACACATCCAAAACTTATACACAACCAACCAAGCTTCATCTCCGAATGCCTCAAACTACTAGTATTCGTTTTTTTTTTTTCGTACACCACTCCTCATCAAGCAACGCATATATATCCCAAAACGAATCCCTCAAACCAGATCCATATCTAATTGAGTACAGATACACTGTAAGCTTATGATAAACTTCCTTAATCCGAAGCATAAATGAGAGACCTTGATATTATTTCACCAAACAGCGAATTGAAAAGCAAAAAGGGTGTCACCTGAATGGTGTTGATCTGGGTCAACATACAAATGGAACACCAGACCCCAAAAAATGACGGGATTTACATACAGAATAAAGAAAAAAAGAGATATACTCGTATACGCCTCAATTGGATTATCCAATATAACGCTACATATGGTATTGACCTGGGTCACCCAAATAATCCAGACTTAAACTAGGACTATACTCGTACAAACTCGCGTCTATCTGTCCAGATATCGATACATACTCCCACTGCCTTCGTTTCAGTGTTTCGTTTTCAGTCGTTCCGTTTCGTTTGGTTCAGTTTTCATTTCAGTCTGGCTTTCTTTGGGTTTTTTTTCCTTACAACATATAATTTCGATCAATTACCGATAATTTTCTTCTTGTGTGTGTGTATCGACTGCATCAAGATCAAGGGCCCTCTCAATATACATCTATATGTATAAATATATATATCAACTATGTTTCGTTTTCAGTTCGTCCCTTTCCGATATGTCTAAACTACATATGTAATAATAATTTGAATGATGAACAGAAACAGATTATAAGAGACTTGTGTAGGTCCGCCCAGTCTGCTTTAATAATATTAATAAAAAAACATGCTATGGTGTCTATAACCGAAACTGAATGTGAGAATATATGTTAAATTCTATATTCCTGGCCATGAAGGTCGGGATATTGGACTTCATCGACGCCTGAACCGATTCTTTTCGGGTCTTTTCATTTGTTAGCCATAACCGGAACCCCGTCTCCACCTATCCAACTACCCAAGCTAAACCCATCTACGTATTATATTTTACCGATCTCTCTCTTTATCTATCTGTCTCGCTCTAACTCTTTCTCTTTTGTTCATTGGCTTTGGTTTTGGCATTTTATTTTGACTCGCCTTCTTATATATCTAATTATATTATTCCTAAGTCATTATATAATCCACAAAAAAAAATTTAAAAATCAATCGAATCTTTTATCTTATCCAATTTCTAATCGATCAAGTGAAAGTATATATGAACAAATAAATATATATATGCAGAAAAATCCATCTATATCATACCCATATATTGTGCTAGTGAATGTACTGAATGCTGTATTCATTATACTCTCTATTTTATTTATTATCTAACCGATTCAATGATAACGCCATCAAAACCAATAGCAAAAGAAAAATAAGAAATCCCAATTCTCCTTTTCATTCTTTTCGATTACGATTGTCATTCTAACGATCCTTACGTTTGGTTACTTATACTCACCGTTTGATATGTTGATATTGTCATCTTATTCTCATTTTGATTGTCTTTATTATCGATTACTCAGATAACAAATTACCGATTTACGATTACCCATTAGTATCGTTCCTAAGAGTACTGTACTTCATAGAAAACAAAATCGATATTTGAATGTATGTACCCTCGAAGCACCCACGACAAAAGTGTTCCTCATATCCACACAAAAATCGATTTACCCTATGAAAATCTAAAATCTAAAACTACCAGCAATTATTAAGTAACATTTAAACTAGGTTACAAAATACACCTGTACCTCGACTATTTCGACTAGGTCCCTCGAACGTTGTTCGAGTCTATTCGATTTTGTATGCCTTTTTTTCATTACTTTGGCAAAGTGGTTTGTTTTCTGTATATAAATAAATAGAATACCCTTCATTCTTTGATACGGGGAATATTAAATGCAGCAAAGTGGTATAATTGGTTCTGGGTCAAAACTAAGGTATAATGTTAATTTTGTAATTTTATTTTCATATTTTTTTTAATAAACCTTTCGGAGCTCGCTATTGAAAACAAAAATAATGAATCTATATATATTCATATATATGACATAGAAAAAGCAATGCATCAAAAGAAAATTATTAAGCAAGAAACATAAATATTCTAAGCTGGTAACTTTTGAGATGGTCCTTGTTCAAAATCTTCTAAAGTGCTTTGTTTTTTTTTTCCCCGTTTTGCGTTCGATTTGGTTGGTTTTCATTTGAGTTTCCTGTCTGGTTTACTGTCTCTATTTCTGCTATCTCTATTAACATATCTGCGTATATACATATATAAATATATTTATATATAAATATATCTGTCTCTGTCTGTCTTTCTTCTAAATCTGAATCTTTCTATTTTCCGTGTTATATATGCGATATATAAGAAGTTTTTACGTGAGCTCAGAATTTTCTGCCTTACGCCATTTTCGATTCCATTGTTCCACTCGTTCCATTTTAATTCGATTGCGTTCTTATATTTCGTTTTTTTTTTATGGTAGTGATTTCTTGCCAAATTGTTCCTTAAGTATGATAACCAAAAACAACAAGTACAAACAGAAAAATGAATTTAAGCTATAGTAGACATGTCCTACCCCATGATATCTCCCCTGTTACCGTTGTAAAGCCGATAAACAATACCGATACCAAAACCAAAACCAAAAACCGAAATTAAGAAATTCCCAGAAAATGTCCCACCGTCTTTAAGCAACCGACTCTAACATAACAACAACAGCAACAACAACCACATTTCATATCGTTTCTATTTAGTCTATCTACAAAAAAAAATCAAAATATACAAAAATAATACAAAATTCGCCAGCAATTTAGAAATTTGAACAGAAAATAAAATGAAACAAAAATATTTGAATGAACAGTTTAAAAAACAGTTTTCTCAACTTTCCTTTTTATAATTTTCTTTGTTGTTTGTTTGATATTCTCTGTCGAACGCGGAACGCTGCACCGTTGCTCGCTCTCCCTCCTTTGTGGACCAACCAAAAATCACGTTCCGTATTCGGGACGTAACGATCCGATCCGAAACCAAACCGAACCGAACCGAATTGAATTGTATTATTCCAATGATTGGTCTACTTTTCAAACGATAACAAAAACAAAACCCAAAAACCAAATCAAAAATCAAAAATCGAAATATAATCAAAAATCTATGATAAAACGATCTGAAAATGTCTGAAAAAACGATAAAGGATTTCGAGGTATTGCAATGAACCAATTTCTTGTTATATTTGAACTTAAATTTATAAGCAACTATTGTTCTTTAAATACCCTGCTGTCCCACTACCCAACCGAATCCTTGAACCTATCCTCTTTTTCCCCACCTCAACCACTCACTGAACCAAAATGTCCTTTTATAAGAAATCAAAGAAAAATAGAAAATATATATTTTTGTTTGCGTTGCCCTTTAGTTTTAACTTGGACTCTTTTGCGTTCATAAACACTTGATCTTGATTTTATCCTTCACTTTCACTCACCCAATAAAGGTAAAAACCAAAAAAGTATACAAAATAATCTGATATGGCATTAAACAGTTAATAAAAAAAAGAAAAAACAAAAACCAAAAATTTGTAGTTGATATTGAATTTAAACCTTAAGCCGCAAATGATATATATAGCATAATGTAAATTATTTACCCATATTGTTTGTGTTTTATTCTCTATATCTCTCTAATCCAACTGAGATTTTCGTTTTTAAACTGTTGGTTGATTGATTGGTTGGTTGGTTAGTTGGTTTGTTTGTTGAATTGAACTTGATTGACTTGAATTGAAACTGAGCCGTACACTTTGTATACCTTAATGCCGATTACCGATTGCCGATTATCAATTGTTGACTACTGTTATTGATTAACGTTGAATTTACCCGTTTATCAGTTGCGCCCCCCAGTTGTTTACACGTTATCGATTTTCATTTACCAAGCCACCAGCGATTTACGTTTATTTTTTATGTTAGACAGCACACACTTAATATAACACAAGACCTCAAAATAATGGTCACACTGTGCTCAAAGGAAAACCTCCAGACTTTGAACTTAAGCATGCTTGGCACACTGCACTGTTCAAGTGCAATCACTTTAAAGTCCTTGCAAGGACTGCACCAGAATTCACAACAGTTCAACACGATTCACTCCACTTGCATATGTCCCAGTCTGTCCGATATCTTTTCTATACGTACAAAGATAACCATTTAACTAGACATGATCACGATTTTAGTTATATAACACACACACACAAAAATAAAATATATCACCAGCTCAGACTTGAATATACACGTGGCTGAATTAATCCATTCAATTTCGTTTCGTTACTTTCCGTTCTGTTACGCTTAGTTCCGTACCATTATGTTTCGTTGGTTGCGGCCTAAGTTAGATGACCTTTCACTTGGAGGGAAAGCAGCCCCCTAAGCACTTAGAAAAACGTTTGAAAATGATGCAGGGTTTGTTTAGTGGTCACACAAATAGAAATACTCTCATAACTTTGCAGTAAACCTAAGTTTTTAAATAATACAGTATACAGATCACTACAAATTAATTACAAACCCTGTGTCCAAACTCATTTTGCTTTTACGTTTCCTTCTACTTCCCTTATAGAGTGTGCCAGACAACCAAAACCGAGTTACCAACAATAGACCAATAAAGATTACTTAGTGTTGATTTTGAGTTTGCTTGTGTAGAGTTACTTGTTTAGCAAAGAATTAAACACCAATCGTAGTTGTAGTTTATTAATTAAGAAACTAAAGGAAAGTATTAAATAAAATGAGACAAAAAGTAAATGATACCGTACATTTAGAGGAAAAATACCCACTTAGAAACCCCATTAATATAGTCGTAAGCTAAAAACCACAACTGCTGGCATTTTCGTTTCAATATCTGTAAGCTATTGCTAGAAGTCTGGCTTTCCTGCCCTACTTTTCCCATTCTCTCGCAATCTATCTTTTTCTAATTTAATCATTTTCAGCCTGTCTCTACCTCTGTTTACCTTTTGTTTCTTTTAACCTTTGATATCGAGCCAAAGAAAAAAAAAAACACAAATTAGTATAGAGTAAAATGATTGAGTAGGATGCTCAATATTGATCCTATTACGATTATATTCACTGGTTCTTAGTGGTAGCGCCACATGCTGCATGCTGTTACACGTAATTCTCCCCTACTCCCATATCACCCATTTCCCAACCGACAAACATTAACCCTATTAAGACTACAAAATCTCTATAAATCCATCGACCTATGAATCGATTGTACCAAAAGTCTCTACCTAAATCTAATTATTGCTTTTCACGGAATTAAAGGGTTGCTTCCCCTTAGAAAATTATTTGACATAACCCCTTAATAAACGAAATAAATATTTGTTTAAATAAATTTTTTTTTGTTATTATAACAACTTCTCTAGAGAAGTACATACACTCGGACACCCAACACTGTACCTTAATTTATTCATTTAGCGTTTGTAATAGTGCGAATCGGGGTTGCTCAGGTGAACAACTCTCCTAAATATATACCATCATTATGAATAGAACCAATGCCCAATCCATATCCAAAATTCCAACTACCTAGTAGACGACCATCTCACAAGTGCTAATTGGAAACGTCCTTTATCAAAAAAGAAAAAAAAACAACTTTAAAAAATTACAATTTCTTTAAATATGGAAGAAAAAAATATTTTTGATCAAAAATATCAAGTAAAACAAACTAATTACCAAACTTTCATTTGATTTTGCTGCATTCTCTTTCTGTCTCTAACTCAATCGGTCTGAATCCCTTTCTTTGAATTTCTTTAAGTCATACGTTTTGCCATTCCATTTGATTTAATATTGCGTTTGGGTTTGTTTCGTTTTAAGTCCTGAGCACTGATTATCGCCAAAAGCACTTGATGCGTGCCGTGTACATAAATGAATGTCGTTAACTGTACTTGGTGTCCTTGTCTTGCTGCCTGCGTCGATTAGATCGATAGGATTGACCAATGCGCTTGCGTAGCATTTAGCTTTTGTTTGCCTGCCTGCCTGCCTGCTTGCTTGTGTTACAATACCGTACCGTACCGTTTCGTTTCGTTGGGTTGGTAACTGTACTTTTGACGATACACCTTTATGAAAAAGAAAAAAACCAAAATATGAAAACTATTTAAGGAATCCGACAAATACCTCCCAATTGTTATAATTTATTACATTTTACTGCCCACGCGTAAATGCTATCTCTCTTCCAACGCTCTCCAACTATCTCTCTCTAACTCCCACTCTGCCTATCACCCAGTCTCTTCCTCTGTTGAACAGCGTTTGTGTGAAAGCTTTTTGGTTTGAACCACTTTATGATTTGCATTCCGTTAACGTTACTTTAAGTTGCGTTCCGTTTTGCTTGATTTCGTTTCGATTCGTTTCCCCCTTTCCGTTATGTTCCATTCTTGCGCTCCGATTTGTAACGGAGCCTTGAAGTCGAAGAAAGAATGACCGTAGTCAGGCATTGAAGCATAACTAATTCCATTCTCTGCCCGTATTTCAGTTCTTCGTGCGATTGGACCACATCCGCAAGTGCTTCACCCAGAAGGGTGGCATTTTTGTACTGGAGGAGTACAGTAAGTACTGTATAAGTAGTGCCCCCTGTGCTTGTTTCCACACTTAAGTAATACCATTATATTTTCTGTTTTTTTTTTTCAGATCCCAAGACGCGCAATCTCATTCAACGGAAGTACCAGTCGAGCATGGTAAGTGCCTATGTGCCTAAACTACAATTCAATCACTATTCGCCAACACAGCCATCATGCACTGTATTCCACTTGTTCCGAGTTGCATCCCGTTCCGTTTCGGAACTATCAATAATCGAATAACTGTACATAAACTTGCTTAAGCCTGCCGAGTTATGCAAATTTCTGTACAAATCAAATGTGAACCCAAAGCCCATTCTCAATATATATCGTAATATCAAGCAACATATATGGAGATTTCAGAATTTGTTTACCACTGTATGATATGGCACATGCAATTGCACCGACAGTTTGTATATACGATATTGAGATAATCTCTTTGATTTCAACTTTTCTTTTCTTTCCGTTTCCGTTTTCGTTTCCCTTTTTGTTCTTTGCATTCGTTTTTTGTGAATATATTTCTATGTCAACGACAACTCAACTACTCAACAACAAAAAATGCCTGCAACAACAACACACATAACACCAATAACACCACTCATATATCATCAAACCCAAATATAAAACGACCACACACCGAAAAATAACCTTCACCAATTGAACTTGAAACTGAAATCGAAACACCCAAATGTGTAATTAAAACCAAAGGCGTCGGAAATTGTCTTGAGCTTTCATCGCGTGACCTCCGTGCAGTTTGCCTACATCTGTCATCTAAATAACGAGCGAGGTACAGTCACCAACAAAAGCATAGCTGGAACGATGGAATCGGATACATCTAAGCCTGTGGATACACTGGACGCAAAGGAACCACCGATGGCGAGCGTTTAAATAATGTGCCTAATCTGTGAAATCTATGTAAATAAAATCAAAAATCCTTTTTATGTAACTCCTTTGTATGTATGTACTTCCTGTAACACCTGAAAGAGAAACACCACAACAAAAATCAGAGCATAAACAACAAAAATAATATTTTGTTTTGGCTTATTGTGATTTTTTTTTAAAAAATAATATTTTCCAAATATATTCACTTTGTTTCTTTTTTTTCACTTAATTTTGTTAGTTGTCTCTACTTCCAATTTTGCGAGTCGCATGCTTTTTATCATGCCTTTTTGCCTTGTTGTGATGTGCAAGCACCACTCACCCAAAGAAAAACCACCCATCCACTTCACTCAAAAAACGAAAAAACACTGTTCACACTGAAAAACAAGAAAGTGGCCATTAAAGCAGCACTTACAAATTACGTATACGCTCCGTAGTCCGATCAGATTTGCTACTCGGTGCTGTGCGTATTCTCCTACGTGGCCGCCGGTCAGGATCAGAAGAAGAATCCGGTGGTCATCACGCCGCAAATCCAGGACATTCATGCCCAGCAGAAGCAAAAGCACCAGCAGCAACAGCAGCAGCCGCAGCCGCACCAAACACATCAACCGACGACGCAACAACATCAGACAGCAGCAACAACAGTAGCGTCTGCAGTGCCCACAACAACTGCTCCAGCCGGACAAGCCAATCCCAACAGGATGAGTGGCAAATCGCAAGCTGGCAGTATCTCCATACGTCACACGGTGCCCATGCAAAAGCCCACCATCACCATGTCCACGGTGCAGCCGCAGGCCAGGATGCCCGTCCAGGTGGCAACCGCATCTGTTCCGGTCACGGTGCCCGTTCCCCCCACTCCCGCACCACCCACATCCAATCCCGGCAAGCTGCCGCAATTGCCGCCGCGCGTACCATCGCAACCTTCCACGGAGAGCCTGGCCTCAATTTCATCGCCGCCTCCAAAGCTACGGACACCCCTGTCCGCTCCACCCGGACCACCGCCGGCCATACCGCCGCGCACGGGCGCCATTTCACGGAGCGGTTCGGTACCGGCGGCCCGATCCTTTGTCCGCCAGGCATCGGCTAACTCCACACCGCCACAGTATACGCCACAGCCGCCGCCGCCCTTCGTGATACCCAAGCGGCACAGTGGACTGACCAGGGCATCCACATTGTCATCTTCCACATCCACATCGGCATCGGCATCGATGTCATCATCGTCCGCCTCCAATCATCATGGGCATTCACAGTCGCAGCAGCGCGCTAGTCACGGCAGCGTCGCCGCTGTGCTGCAGTCAATGCCGGAGGCTGAGCCCGGTTACGGATCCGGCTCCGGTTCGATATCCGGCTCCAGTTCCGGCTCCGGTTCGGCATCGGGCTCCATTGCCAGCGCTTCACCGCAGGCGCATCGCAAGCACTGACGAAGGAGTTCGTTCTTCAAGTTTGGAGGCGGCGGTAGCGGTAGCGGTGGTGGAGGTGGAGGTGGAGCAGTGGGCGGGGCCAATCCAGGGGCAGGAGGCGGTGGCGGTGGCGGTGGCGGCGGACAGATGGGCGAGGAGCCACATCCACATGCCCATCGACGTGACGTCTGCCGCACCATCTGCATCCCCTGGCTGTGATCCCGGCAGTCGACCGACTAAGACGGTTCATCATTCCAAGCGCGGCTTTCCCGATCCCTGTTAGCCTCCACAAACAACAGCCAGAAATAATTGCCACGTTTATGCGCATAACTAACTATATCATTATGGAGGAAAAATTGATAAGCGGACTAAGTAAAATACCTTTATCGGAAAGAAAATCGGATATGGAGATTTTGTCAAAATCTTTTCTAGTGAAGAAAAATTCAGAAGAAAATTTCGAAAAATTCAGAAGAAAATTTCGAAAAATGTTTACATTTCCTACCGTTTAGTAAAGCAAGGATAAATTCAAATACAAGCGCCACTTAAAGAAGTAGCCATATGATTAAAAAAAACAATAAACTCTATGAATATATATATTTAAAAATCAAATATTGGTGAACAGATTATGTTAGAAAATATCAACGATTTGCTGTTTGTAAATATACGAAGTATCAGAATGATCAAAAACTTAAGCTTGCGCATAAACGTGGCATAGCCCTCGGTCACTAGAGCCAAAGTAACAGTATTTTACAATCTTCCACTCCTCCTGCACGGATCCCGAAAGCCCCGCGATCCATCAGCTATGCTATATACATATGTATATTGCATATATATATGTACTTTATTCGAACCTACGTTAGCCATATCATATCATTAGCCGCCTCTAACTAATCCCATAGACGAATTGTTTCCTGCTAAGCTTTAAGGCAGAAAGCGCCAAACAAAACAAAAAACTCGCTTACACCTACCTAAAAAAATAGATAATGACAAATATATATACACATACATATATATACACTCAGATCGGGACTTGACTTCATAGCGAGCCCTTTGAGAGGGCACAACAACCGAAACACAAACGGAAATTGAAGGCAATCTAGTTAGGGATATAGTATACTATACCAACTAAATACAAATACAAACAAACAAAGAAACAAACAAAATAATAATATAAAAATCCAAAAATATGTTTATGTGAATATCTACCAGACAACTACGGTCATACATAAAGTAAATATATATAAATATATATTTATGGTAAAGGAATTTAACTAGTTGTACAAGAAATATTAAACGATGGTATTGCAGCAAGAAGTGGTCCTAAGTTCAGATCTATTGGGATCGGTAGTTTAAGGAATTGTCAGGGAACACGAGCACGGACGACGGATAGTTTTGGATTTACGGGGACTCTGGAGAGCAATAAGTATGTCTGTGTATGTAGTTTGTAGAAGGAGATCGTCGTACACCCAAAATACACATATATATATATATATATAAAAAAAGTATAACTATTTTTTTGTTTGCTGGCTCTGGATGTTAACCACAAATAAAGCCCAGCACCCATATACATGCACATATATATATACCTCTTTAGCCGTGTATATATGTATATGATCGATTGTATTTTTCAAAGTTCAAAGCGAAAAATAAACAATAAAAAAAAAAAAAACAAAACAATGATCCAAGTTTTTTCTAATCTATATGGCAAGGTTGTACGTGATAAGAAACGGGCCCCCAGCTGCGCCTTTCAAAGTGCGTCACTGTGCCAGAAATGTTTTTCATTGTTCACTATATCGTTAGCTTAACTTAATCTAGACGATGATGGTGGCCTAAAAAACTAGAAATCATAGATAGAGATAATGGCCTTATGCTTTATGGCCTTATGGTTGCGTTCTGATCTCGTGGCAAGAGCCGAAGTCTAATGCCATTTCCACTTTTGGTCACCAACTCGGCCAACGGCTGTGGCTGATGATCCTCGTCGGGCAGAAGGCGATAGCTTCTCAGGAGCGTCGAGAGCGAGGTCTTCAGCTCCAACATGGCGAACTTTTGACCTGAAAATAAACAAGTTAAGTACATAAGTACTACAGTAACTACTAGATTCGCGGTGAAGCCTTTTCTCAGATCAATTAGCTTTTAGTCTTTAAAATAATATTTAGCTGCATTTTGTTGTTATAAGTACTCATCCTATGTTTATGAACTTTGATCTGTGAGGTGTTTGTATTTTGAAATAATGCTAGCATTATCAACAAATAATTTATAAATATGATTTAAGTTCTCTAATAATAAAAAAGTCTATTTTAAACTGCTTAATCTTCTTGTGAACCGGGCATCCGAAAATTTCCTGTTCTTATCACTTCTTTAATTAAGAAATGTTTTTTTGCAAAGCAAATTCGTATGACCTTCACCCCTATATAATACGAATTTTAAATCACAATTTCTAAAAACCAAAAAATCAGTTTTACAACAAACTTCTGAAGTAGATAAGGTTATTCCCTAGGTGAACTTACCAATGCAATTTCTAGGTCCGGCGCTGAAAGCGGCGAAGGCAAACGGATGCATTTGCTTCTCGTTGAGCAGGAAGCGATCCGGATCGAAACGCTCGGGATCGGGGAAGTTCTTGGGATCGCGATGGAGCATGTAGATGAGGCAGCTTATGGACGCGCCCTTGGGCACCGTCAACTTGCCCACTTCCAGATCCTCGAGGACCTTCCTTGAGAAGAACGGCACCGAGGGGTAGATGCGCAGCGTCTCTTTGATCACCGCCTCCAAATAGGGCATCGATTCCTTCTCCCTGCCCTCCAGTTCAGTGGCCTCCTCGAAGGCGCGCTGCTGCACGGCAGGATTTTTGGACAGCAAACTCAGGGCGAATGCGATGGCCGAACTGGTGGTGTCGTGGCCCTCGAACATGAAGGTGTCCACCTCCTCGCGAATATCGGTGTCGCTCAGCTCCGCACCGCCCTCCATTTGGGTGAGCAGCAGCATGTCGAGGAAGGCCAGTCGCCGCTTGGCGCCCACATCGTCCTGATCCGCTTCTGGGCGGGATTCGTTGCGCTCCTGGATCAGCTGCTCCCGGCGCAGCCGTATCACCCGATTCGTCTCTTCGTGGAGCACCTTTAGAGCTGCCGCCCGTTCCTTTCCGGGCTTTGTGTGCTTGAAGAACACGTTCAGTCGTTGCCAGAAGGAGAAACTCTGCTTGTGCATCACACGGCAAATACTGAAAGAATGATTGCAGTGATTTTAATAAAAAGAAAGGGAAATTCTGCGCATTAAACAAGTAGGTTTTAAATTAGTTTTATTATGTATACTTACGATTGAACAGCTTGCACATACTCGGAGTCGCTCTGCAGCTGGGCGTGCTTCTTGATGCCCATGGCCGTTTCGCAGATGGCGTCCAGGGCGAAGAGGGTGATGTATGGATAGATGTCGAAGGATTCGCCATTGGCCCTGGTACTCAGACGACGCACCAGGATGCGGCAGTTCTCCTCCATGGGCTCCTTGAACTCGCCAAGGATGCGGAAGTGGAAGCCTGGAGTGAGGAGCTTTCGGCGACGATGCCAGGACTCGCCGCCATTCGTGAGCAGACCCTTGCCCAGCCAGGGCTCCAGCAGCTCGTAGTTCCGCGACTTGGTTAGCAACTGGTTGTTGCCGAGCAGCTGCTTGATGTCCTCCGGATCCGTGAACATCACCATCAGATCCTTGCCAAACCAGATGCGGAATACCGGACCGTGCTTCTCCCTCAGCTCCTTCAGCCAGTTGAGGATCTCTGTTTGGTTTTATAAAGGAATTCAATTAATTAAATAATCATTACAAAGTATAAAGTGAATATGAGGCACGTTTACATGAAGCAACATTAATTCAGTTTAAAGTAGAATTAACGACCTTGTAAGTTATGCCAATTGCATGCGAGTAGAATTACAGCAGCAAGGGCAACGCTGCGTATGCGTAATAAAATGTAGAACCATTTCATAGGTATTGAATGCACTTTTTCAAGTCTCTTTGCACAAACTCACCGCCTTTTTTTACATTTTCAATCAGTTCGCCAATCGTGGGACCCGGCAGAGTTTTCGCAAATCTCTGTAGCCTCAGAAAATTGAGAATCTTGGGCAGATAGCGCAGAAAAGCAGCCCAAAGGACGAAAGCCAACAGTGCCAAAGTGCTCATTTCGCCACCGTTTTCAGTTTAGTACTGACTCAACGACACCAAGAATGACTGCAATATAAATCAAGTGAGAACTTGGTAAAGTGATGAATTCGCGAACTTGAAGTTTTAGCGAACTGCTCGACGGTGCGGCTCGTTTGCAACTAATTTTCACTCGGAACGCTGCTGTCTGATTTGTGGGTCTGGGGTTATAATATGCGGCGTACATATGTGGTATATGGTCCGAGCTCTGGGTCTCGACAGATAGCAGATCGCCAAGGTGGGGCACTCTGGATGCCCTCCAATTGGCGATAGGCGGACACCAGGTTTATGACAACGGACAGCGTTTACAAACTCTCTCATTTCTTCTCTTTGTGCCAATCGTCTTTTTTTTCCTTTTGATCGGACCACTTTTTGACCTACAAACAGCTACAAAATATTGCGTAGCCAAAACTGATTAATTGTTCAAAGTACGCCCCAAACCACTTTGGTCATAAGCAAAAATTTACGTGCTCGAAACTTGATTATGTCGGAAAACAAACTAAAAAAACGCAACATTTTAGAGATGTGCTTAAAAGATGAATATTGCTATCTTATTTTCATATACTTCATCTATATTGTACATATATGTATATACCATACATATTATATAAAGTAGTAGTTTTTTATACAAGTAGCCACGCTTTAGCTGAACATGTCAGCTACATGATTAAATGCAATGAAAGTATTGAAAGGTATGCATACGATCGAACAGGTGTAGCGAATCGCTCGCCAAATTGAGGATCCCAATGAGGTGGACGACGGAACGTGGGGGTCTATATCATCGCATAAGTGCGGTGCCAAAAACGAGTTCTATTACACCGATCGTCGTACGAACGGCAGAAATGAGGTTGCCGTTGACCCACTTAGAAGATGTGGTTGTCTTTTAAGTATGTTACAGTAAAGCTCCCCTTTAGAACAGGTTCTTTTTTCTCTTCATCTTAAGTTGTAAAACAAAAAAATTCATTAAAAACATTAATGCTGTTGAGGGCAAAGTTCATCTTTTTCACTGAAATAAACTAAAATTTGCTTGTGTTCCTTTTTTCGCCAAATCTTATCTTGTGAAACTATACAAGGCGGTTATATTTCAACAATAAAACTTATAGTTCACAATGCTGTTTACCGGCTTAGTAACTTAAACTAGCGAAGATCACACACCTGGCAAACAAAATTAATCAGTGTAATTAAGTGAATGTGATAGTTTAACCTACGGGCTGACTGATTACTGCTTGAGTGATTAATCTGATTATAGTATAATTTCAATAAAATGCATTGTTCACATCCCAACTATTTCTAGGCTGTGCATATAAGGCTTATCAATTGCGGATGGCATTTGTTGGAATTCATAGCTGGAGGTTAAATGCACTTGAGAAAAAATTAAAATTAAATTTAAATAATAAAAGATAGATATTTTAATATTTATTGGATTAATTTGCATGTTAAGCTTGCTACATTTGCATGCCCCAAGAGCTTTTTGAATATTTTCAAATTATTTGGAATACTTTTAGGCTGCGACAGTAGATCTAAGCTTTTTCTAATGTTGTGATGGGAGTATTTAAAATGTACTAGATTAAATTTCAATATTATCCAAAACATTATTCATACATTATTCACATTTATTTGTATGTTTTTGAAATTAGAAACATATGCTTTTATTTGTCTTTCTTTGTGTTGAAATAAACATAGTTAAATTAGACAAATTTTTACTTTATGTAAAAAAGAAATTCCTTATAAAAGATCATAAGCAGTTGGCTAAATTTTAGAATGCTAACCTTTAGTAGGCATATCAAGTGTGTGTGGGCACATTGCCAATGCCCATGTCAACAACTGTTTACTTCGCAAAAACAAGTGAATAGCCAGCAAATAACCGGCCACAACATGGTCTTATAGGGTGGGTCAAGGTCGAGCTGGACTTCGAGCCGGGCGCCCAGTTGGCCAATAAGTGTGGTAGCCAAGGTAGCAAAAAATCCAGGGGAGCTCCCGCCGACGATTTCGCATATGGACGTGCTGACAGGTGTTGGCCAAATCGGCTAAATCGGCCAAATCGGATTCAAAGAAAACTAAACAAATAAATAGAGAAAAAAAAAGGTAGATGTTCAAAAGCCAGCAGCAAAGACCCTTAGATTAGATCAACCTGAACCGGTTGCCAATTTGGGCCCGTTGGCTGTTGTCTTCGCCACAATTAAAGGCAGTTAAACAGAATTCAGCAAAAACCGATTGCCAAATAAACCAAATTGTCAGCAAGAGCCAAGCCCCAAAATACGATATAGCTAAATATCTGTGTATATAGCCAGTATGTGTCTATAGCCTTGGCATGCCAGCGGATTCGCTGAAGACGGCATAATTCAACAAGAAAAAGAAATTAATTATAATATGGTAAACAAACTGCAGATGGGTCAGCAGAAATGCCATGGCTAATAATGAATCTTAACCTGTTCGGCAATTTAGAATATACCGGATCGACCCTTAAATGGCAACCGAGTCCAGAAATAGAATTACGTACCGGTGTGCTTAGCATATTCCGGGATTCTGCTGATTCATTATTTATGCATAAATTTAAGATATTTGTTCACTCGATTACCCCTTCATGAGTTTGGAGACTGTACAAAGTCGAATTTAAATAAGAAACTGCTAACGCACCATGATAATTGAATAAGAAGAAACAGAAAGTGGATATGGATATACACAATTATTCCAACAATGAGAATCTGTATTTTGACACATTGTTTATTCAATTTAATGATGTTATTGGTTACCTTCTAAAGGTGACATTACCTATAAATTGGCTTTAATAAATGCCAAGTTGATAGCGAGAAGGGTACTATCCATTATAATAACACTATGTAGAACAAATCTTTAAAATATTTGCATTTTGTTTAGAGCCAAACCTGACCTAAGAAAAACCTCAAGTTCTATATTTTAGGCAGTCTCATAAAGAATCGAAACAGCGCCATTAAAACCACTCTCTCTATGCAGATCGTTTTAAAATCAATTCAGTCTGAATTCATTGGCCCCAAAATAGACGTGTCAATGACTTGAGTCAACGTTGGCCAGCCTCAGATATACAGATTGAATGACTCGACACTATATATAGTATATGTAGTATTATATCGGGTGAATAGGAAGATCTAATGGGCGGTACAGACGTTCAGCTTCACCGATTACTATTTGAACTATATTCGAGGAACTCATTGGATGTATCGTCTTCTGTTTTCCTACCACGCCCCAATGCTTCGCACATTTCCGGGTCGTAAAAATCGCACATAATCCCAAATTTTCGGTTTACCGCATCCCATGGATTTGGGAATAAAGGCGCCGCATTGGCTATAAGTGCGTAAAGCTGAAAATTAAATGTATGCAAATGCTGAGACTAGTTTTTGCCATCGCACGCATCCCATCATCAATCTTAGTCCGGAATATTCGATTTGGCAAACCACTTTCGGAACTTGGACGGGATGAGATACGGATACTGGTATTTGGAATGCCAGAAATGAGAGAATCAAACATTGAATATCAATTCTTCGATTCGATGGGTAGATTCTGCCAATGTAAACACGCAGCTTTGTTTTAGCGCTTTTGTTGTGGGGCCTTGAACCTGCGAAGGGGGAGGCTGATCTCAAGCCATCTTTATGAATTGGCCAAAAGCAAACAGACAATCGTTTCCATATGAGCGTGGCTATGTGCACATACCTTTGGCGACAGTGCGCGACGAAAATGGATGAAATATTTTCAAACAAATTTAAAAAAAAATTAAACTGTTGGAAATATATATTTTTCTCTTTGCTGCAAATTTTTGAAATTACATTCATTACCACACTCATATTTGAGACACGTATCAAAAAAGTACAAATAAATTATATTCAGAAATATGTTATAAATTTCGTTGTAATAAGAAATATACATATAAATCCAACCTGACTTACAGCTCTGTAACGCACTGTACACACTGTAACTACGGTTCGCTTGGATTTTTTCGAGGCGTAAAATACGCGAACATAAATCGTTTTTATGGCATTTAAATTGCTGCCCGCTCTTCATCTTTGCTTGGCTGCTGTTAGTTGTTCGTTTTTAGCTATTCACTTGTACATTGTGGACTTAGTTGTTTGGTTATGGACATACAAGTACGGAGTGGTCATGGAGGTATTTTGTGGCAATGTGTGCTTGATGTCGGACTTCCTTGTTCTTTGCCCACTTTTATGATGCATCCAACAACTTGGAAGTGTAAATATAGTAGCTATTATTGCGGAACATGGCTTAAACTTCCTTAAAAATCGTGGAACATTCACTTCCACTTCCACTAACTAAGGTAACAATTAAGTCATTGAATCGGGAAATGGGCGTTACTATCAGGGTTTTTCTGGAGGTCTTTCTGAATTCATACTACGTATTTGCTTAAAGCAACGAAACAATATTCTAAAAAGTATAGATGATTATTTTCCAACTATTAAATTACATAAATTTATGTTGTCATTTAATTATTTTTAACTAAAAATACTCATATTCAAAAACTGATTGACATCTTAGGCATTTTAAACATAAATAGCTAGAGGGTACATTTTTATGTGTCGCGTGTCAGTATTTTGAAGAGGAAAAATGATTTAAAGACCATCAATCTTAATTTCTGTTTTAATTCTATGATCTTCACCCGGAGCACAAAAGATCGCTGGACTTCTTGAAAGTTGTTTGTTCCGGAGCATAAACCTGTTTGTTTGCCCCCAGGTGCTGCAAATTTGATGATTGTGGAGTCATTATGCGAATTAATTGCTCATTAAATTCATGCATTAAACAAATTTAAATCAAAATTCACAACCCCAACTAGTTGTGATGGCGACTAAAATAATGTTTTGTCGGGGAGATTCTAAAAAATTTAATTACATTTAATTACGCAGTGCGATTTGAATTTGAACTTTAGCATTAGTTCAACTCGTTAATTGGACAAAGAGCCATTAAGCTGAAAACTTAAAAAAAAGCAATAATAAAGTTTAAATAAAATAAAGACCGAAAAGTAAACACGAATTCAACATGCAATGTGAATTGGATGGATTTGATGTCCGGTGACGTGGTCACTTTTTTCTTTTTTTTTGGGCCTGGCTAAAAGCCAATCCCAATTCGATTCCGAGTTGGAATTAGCCAAGCTACATTGCCCTTCGAGCCAACAAGACACTTGGAGCTGGGCTATCAGCCAAGCCAAGAGCCATCGACATCATCATATGCATATCGTGGGCCAACTCAAAATACGAAATACGACAAAGAAACTGTTTAAAATTCCACATACAAATCGTTGCAGTGGCAGCCGTTGAAAGCGAAATTGAAGCCGAAATCGAAATTGAAAATGAAAATGGGTTACAACTGTTCAAGGTCGTTGCAGGAGTTGGAAACCAAAAAGCGAAAGCGAACCAAAATGTGGGGGGTGGGGCTGCTTGAAGAGGTAAGAGGGGAAGGGGTAATTTTGAAAAAATCTCGTATAGAATTATTATTTAAAATTTATAATATTAAATGTATATCTATTAGAGTAAATTGGAATTATATTTTTATATATATATATATATATATATATATATATATTTATATATATATACTATAAACTATAGATTTAAATTCTATATTTATCACAATTCATTTTGAAATGCATTAACTAAAAAACATAACTTTCAGTGTGATGTACGCATAACGCAACACAATCTTTCCACTGTGGCAAAACAAAAGACTTAGACAAGAAACTCACTTGATGGGCATCATCATTATCATCCGCATTTATGATCATCGTTGTATTGATCATCAAAATGCATAGGCGAATGCAGGGGCATTTTGAGGCACTCTTAACCCATTGACTTCCCACGATGACCCATGCACAAGTGGATTTTTGATTGGTTTGGAAAACCCAAAAATGGGAAAAAGATGCGTGCGTGAAAAACGAACGCACATTTGTTTTAATTTATCGGTGATTAAATGTATTCATTACTATGGCAAAGAGCCCAACTGAGCATTGGCTAATATATTTATTTATTTTTAGGAAAGTTCATTTCTATGTATTTTTCAACAATACTAACATGACATTATTTCTTCTTTTAATTGTTTTTTAATTACACACATTCTTTACGCAACTCTTGATTATTATTTTTTCTGTGCAGCCACTCATTAAGTTCCATTGGCATTATGCACTTTCTGCTTTGCCACTTTTTTACGCGTTCTAAAAAACCAAATCACTTGTTCTTCACTGACTCTGCATTTTCTGCACACTATTTATTGTTCGATTTGCAACTCTATATGTGTGTGTTTTTGAGCAACAAACATATTTGTACACATGCCAAACAAACAGATACATCGTGTTATCAATACGCCCCGTTGGTTTTTGGCCGATCCACGAGTGTTGCCATCGCATTTGATGGATTTGATCTTTCGCCATTGGATCGCTGATCTTTTGGATGTCGCTGGTGCATGTTGGACACCACACTGTATGCTTACTATACACCATTTGGTAACAACTCTTTGTTTTCCCGGGGAGAACCGGTTCGTGTGGTGCATTCGAATGCATTTGAAGCGCCGCAAATGGGGGAAGATATGAAATGGCATGGCCCTCTCTGTTTGCCCAGACAAACAAGAATTCTAGATGGCTAATGGAGTCGAACAGCCGGGAAAATTCGCACGAAATGCCAAAAAGCCAAGACGGCAACATTTCAATTGGCAAAGCAGCCACGCAAACTTCACAAAATTGCCAAACTTGAGTCAATCAGTCAGTCACTCAGGCAGTCAGTCACTCCGTCCGTCAGTTGGTTAGCCACGTTTTAAAGCCGCACGTCGAGTGTTGCACGTTGCCGTTTGGACGTTGGTTGTTGCCTCTTGAAAAATCAAAAATCAAAAATCGCAACAGCAACTTGCAACTTGCAACTTGGCCTGTTAATGAGTCGCCGTCGACGTTGGCTCTTGGTTCCGCGGAACCAAACTCGCTCAGATTGCCACAGGCCCCCCAACAGACATGGCCAAAACAACCGCCACGCAGTCGCAGGCACAGGTGCATTTAAAAAAATATTAATACTCTTTAATTACCAATTTAATTTAATTCCATCTTAAACCAAATGAGCTTACCATTTCGATGTCAATTGATCTTGTTAGTAATCAGTAGAAATACTGTCTAGTGTATTGCCTTCTAATGAAAACCTTATAGAGATTGTAATTTCTATATGCCCTGCAATATATTTTTTTTATCAGTGTAGAATCATAGCGGCAGCCGCAGAGTCAATTGCCACATTCTTCCTTTTTTCGAGCCGACGAAAGAGAATGGTTATTTTCGCATACCCTGTAAATCTAGTTCGTTTTAAAAGGTAGTTCAGCACACATATATATTTCAGAACATTATATTTGACCTTTAAGATAATATATATATATAAGATAATATATATAGACAGTTTAAAAAGCAATATTTTACTACCCAAAATATCAACTTGTACTAGAACCGCATTATTTATTGTGGCTTATCTTGCTATTAATTTATATCTGAAAGTAGATATAAAGTTGGACATTTTTTTTATTCTAAAAAAAGTGAAAAAGTAATTTATAGCTAAATGATTTTTTATACATTTTGGCATGGGATTATTTATACGTGGGAAATGATTTGTTACTAACCGGATTAATGGGTATGAATATTTTCTGAAAATGTAGTATCTACAAAGTCGTAAGCCTCGTTGCAACTTTTTAAATACGTATACTCATAGATAAGCCTGCGGACATTTGGGGGACGGCGATGTGTGTTTTGTTTATGTTTATGTTTTTGGTTTTTGTTTTTGGTTTTTGTTTTTGGTTTTTGTTTTTGGTTTTTGTTTTTTTTTTTTGGTTTGGTTGGCACTGCTCTGGTTCCGCTTGCAATTGGCGCCTGTTGCAAGAACCCGCTGGCCAGATATGTCCAAAGCGATATACATATCTGTGGATATAGCACTGAGTACCGGGTATATAGCCACATAGCCATATGGCTAACCGAGCTGCAAATTGCCGGCGTCGGGTCGGCTTGGGTAATTTGATATTGGCAACCAGACGAGAGACCGGACCGGACTCACTTTCAGTGGATTTGCGTCAGTTTCTATTGCGAATGTGATTTGTGATTTGCCCCATTTTTTTGTTTTTTTTGGTGGTGGAAATGATAAGTTCTAGAAATTTTTAAACATCTACATTTTTGTTTAGTCATTGAAGATTCACCCGCAGAACTTCAAATCATCGAAACGAGTTATTGGCCCATGTCGGCAATTTGGCTGTAATTATTGGCTTCATTTCCAAACTTTTTGCGACTAGATGTCCAGAATGCGATTGATCAGCAAGAAATTGTTGCGAAACATCTTCATGGCCAATTTGACCTCAAAGTTTTGTTTTGTTTGTTAATAAGCTTTTTAAGCAGCTAAGCTGATGTTATTCACCTTTTCTTTGGAATCTTTCACCGCTTTCGATTCTGTCGCGTCATGCCAATTTGCTAAATTTCCCTTCTATTTCGTACACATATGCAAAAAATAAAATGCAAAAAAATAAATATTCTAATTTAATAAAATCAAAATTAAGTTTTTAATATAGGTATATTAAAATAATGCATATAATTGTTTTGCATTTCTATAAGGCGAAGTGATAATTCTTGGGAAAACGAAATTATTTTGATTCGAGTTGAAAAGGCCAACAGAGCAATTTGTCATTGCCATTTATCAGCGGTTTAAGTATGGCCACAATTAGCAGCATTCGATAGATGAAAAGATAGTGTCGAATGTGGGAAGAAGAGTCTGCGATTCTCCGCTGAAATAAGCGAATGCAATTCTCAGAGCTACGACATCGGAGATCAGAGAATGGGAATCGGAATTGAAATTGGAATCGGAATGGGAATCGCTATAGATGCAGCCGCAGTCAGTCGCTCAAAATTCGGCCTGCATTTGGTTTTGAAATTCAGTCTGCGGCTAACGCACACACACATAGATGTATTAGGCCAACACAGATACTGACCTATACATAGAGCCTCCCTGGTTTTAGGCCCCCGAACCGCTGAGCTGCTAAGCTGCTGAGCCGCCGCCGAACCACCCAACCAGCGAACCACCGACCCACCGAACCACCGAACCACCGAACCGCCGAACCTGAGCGGTCTTCGTATGCTCGGCGGCATTTGGACAATCAGTTGACGTTGAATGTTTCGTCTTGGCGGTCGCTTAATTTAATTCGCTGAACGCTGACACAAAACGATCTGAAAAATCATCGATCGCCGTCGTTGTAACACAAAGTTATTTCAATAATTCCTAATTTTTTTCTGGTGTTCATTGGCGTCCTTTGCTTTTCTGTGTGTGTTTGATTGTGTGATTATGTGCCACAGAACTGAAAACCTATAAGTCGCATTGCAAAGTAATCCAGGATCCTTGACAGGATGTCACGGCATATTCTATCACTGCTACTGTTGGCACTTGCCACTAGTCAGGCGCTCGAGGGCGTGGTCCAGCCCACCTGCAACCTGAAGGACAATTGCAATTTGGGCGATCATCTCCTGGCTGGCGCCAATTCCGTCTCCGATGCTGGCGATGTGTCTGCCGATAAGTTGGAGAGCAAAATTGCTTCGATATTCGAGGATAAGGTTAACTATAGCCTAAAGTTATTTGCCGACGATGCGACCACCACAATCCTGGAATACCAGACGGCCAATTTGAGTCAATTGAGTCATGCGGTAGCGCCGGGAAATTATACGATACACCAGGTGGAACAGGCGATGGAGGATGACGATGACCAGGTGGAGGAGGATGAAAGGGGTAAGTGGGCGATCAAGTGGGCGATCCATTACCGATACATTACTTTCTCATGCCGCCCACATCGTGGCCTTGGGCACTTTCAATCAGCGCGATCAGCGATTTCTGCAATTGTCATGGGATTTCCGTTGGGAATTGCATAAGAGGCGCGTGCGTCAAATCAAAATCAATTGCTTGACCGTTCCGAATTGTATGTATTTGGCCAAGATGCGTCACCTTTTTGGGCCACTTCCGGCTGACCAAAGGCTGACCAAAGGCTGACCAAAGGCGCATCCCGTGAATTGAGCCAAAATGTCGGCTTATCTAATCGATGTCTCGCCTTTTGTTGGCCACTTATTCTTGTTAAAAGGTTTGGCCTTGTTGAATCTGTTTTATTTTCTTTTCCGGTGCCAAATATTTGCACTAAAAGTTAGGACCTCATTTCGGTTGGCTGATTAGAGGGGGTTTTCCACAACACTCGATATTCACTGGTTCCTGCGAATGGAGATGGTGTGGTGACCGAGTCAAGGCAATGTGCGAAGTCTCACGTAAACGAAACAATTTTTCTTTGTATTTTATTGCATTTCTGCTCTGCATAATGTGATAAGGTCGCGTCGCACGTAAGCGAAGTCAGAAAATTTTGGAGGTTTAACCCATATATAATTGTTTCAACTGTTATCGTCTTAAATTACAGAAGTAATTATCTTAATTGCCAAGCAGCATCTTCAGATTATTCAGCAGCTCATGTGGTTATTTATGCATTTATTTATCGTAGCCTTAATTATTTGTCGCACTTAGTGAATGTCAAAATGCACGTATTATCTGTTTGAAAGTTATTTATGTGATTGCGTTAGATTGATTAGTATCTAAACTTAGTGCACAAGTACTTAGTCCTTATATCGTAGGTAATGTCGCACCGAATATCGTAATACCAGATATTTAGCAATCTCATTAATTACCTAACGTTATGCCAATAGCACTTCCTCGACTCGAAGTGCCTACACTCGAAAGTGCCAATGCGTAACGAATATCGTTTCGCAGCGCCAATTCTGAGTGTTATATCCGATGAAGATGTTCCTCCTCATAGTAGTACCTCCCACTTAAAAAAATAAAACAGACCCATATCATAACATAATAAAAGTGCCGAGTGCCCAGCCCATTTGACGACCAAGCTTAAGTGGCTTTTGGTTTCGGTTTCGGTTTCGGTTTTGGTTTAGGTTTTTTGCCCACTTTGTGGCTGGTTTGTTTGTAATTGATCTTCGCCGAGTGGTTGCCTGTCGCCGATTTGTTGCTCTCGCTGTTGCTGTTGCTTTGTATTTTTATTTAAAGTTTTTTGTTTTTTCTTGTGTCGCACCTGTGAATGTGCATATACTTACACCACATCGCAAACCCATCATCCACCCATAGGTGCGCGAACACTTGACCACTTGACCACTTGACCAGGTATCTCAGGTACCGTTAAAGGCCTGTCATAAAACGCGAAACGTGTTACCCACCAACCATCCATTTGGCCAAAATAATGCGAATAACGATACACCAAATAGTTATGATGATCGAAATGGAAATGACGGCGATGATGAGTCGTGCAGCAGAAGGTTAAGATATCTTAACCCGTTGAGATACCAAGAACTAATAAACGGTGGCAAATTGCCACTAGTTCGACAAGCTGCTCTTTTTTTACTGTTCGGTGGCAAACCAAAGTTAAACTGCCACTTGACTTGATAAATATTGACTTCAAAGCCCGGTTTAAGTTGAGTAGTGGTGCACCGTAAAAAGTTGGGTATTTCTTAGTAACATTCTGACTACTTTTAGAATCCATTTAGTTGTCGAATTTATTTCAACACATTTGTGTAATAGATAGAGCAAAAAGAGCATGCTTTAATAAATATTCTTTTAGAATCTTTTAAAAAGGTAAATGAGAAAAAGGCAAATATTTAGCTCAGTGCACTATGAGCAAACAAACAAAATGCTGGTTCATCCGGGGACGAAGTCGATCGTGATCGCATTGCAGTGGCTGGCGAAAATGTTTACGAGTACAAAGTGACAACTGCTGATCGATTTGTTTCGACTGTTTGCAGGAGAGGTGCCAACAAATAAATGCGATTTTGCGAGATAATCCGCTGCTAATTGGCAAGATGAAATCATTCTGCACTATCAAACAAAATACTCGTACATACATAGATGTATAGCAAGGCAAATACGAGCTGTAGTTCATATAAATCAAAGCCAAGCAACCGTTTCAAGCCAAGACATTAAATGGCCCATTCACCGCCACAATTGGCCATTAACCATTACAATTCTGGCTGGTGGTAAACGAAAACTAGATCCACTAACTAGAACGCTCTTTTGTAATATCGCAGCGTTTGCGCAGGATTGCGCGAATTTGTTGGGCAGGAATATTGGCCAATATACGCGAGTCCAGCTGCCATTCAGTTGAATTGGCTCTTGGCATTCGGCTCAGTTTTTAGTTATATCAGTTTTTCAGTTTTTCAGTTAGCAACTTGGCCAAGTGGGTCAGAGACGAATACGAAACGCACACTCAGCTGAGATAGACGGTTAATTAAGCCGCCAACTGGCAGCCAGTTGCCACTTGTTGGCCCGGTCCAAAGTGCGATTCTTGTTTAACATGACATTCTCTGCTGGCCATTTAGCATATGTATATCTTTTAGCGAATTTACTTTTCATTTTCATATTCATTTTCATTTTGATTTCATTGTACGAATGAATTGTCTGTGACTTTTATGGGTCGCCATTTACGATCATGCGTTGACTGGGGTTCAAATAGTAATTGGAAGATCGTAAAAGTCTCTATGGACTTAACATTCCATTTACCATTCCCCAAAACTTTTGATGGCCTTTGATGGTTTAGATGGAAGTGGTTGGAAATGAATTGCATAATAATTGAGTGAGGGGCTTGTTTCTTGAATCCTGCGTTTTATGAGCATCTTAAATGCTTATCTTATTTCTAAGCTGAGCTTTAAACTCTCTTGCGTTGAATCCCAGTTTATGCACACTTAAAAAATTTAATAATACGTGGGAGTGCCTTAAAGTGTCGTGATGTGATGTGAAATGAAATGTAACCGCAGTTTTCCTAGAACATTGGAATGTACCCGCTCCATTGGTAGTCGTATCCCAAGGGAGTTACCAGCTAACTCACGACACATTTACAAACTATCCTCAAGATCTGTTTTGTCATATCAATGCCTTTGAATCTTCATAATTTGCGATGCTAATGAGCTGAGCCGGTTGTAAATGTTTCGCACGGATGCCATTGTTGCCACATCTTCATGACGCGACTGACAATTGTAGAATTCTTCACTCTTCCTCTTCCTCCCACAGAGCTTCGTAGAGCCGGCGAGTTTTTCCAAATTTAGTTCAGATATAGATACATATACATATATGCTTATATATATAGAATATGACGAGAGGTGGCGGAAAGGCACTCGGCAGTCACATCTCGTCGCACTCTGACGCATTTTAGCACTTTGGGGACTGCCCAGCGATATCCCCCCTAACCTCCCTTTTTTTTGGAGGCCCCCTTCTACGCCCCGAAAAAGGAAAATAAGTTGACGGATGCAGGCGGCGACTGATATATTGATGTTCGATGGCTGGAGCCACGCGATCGGCATTTGAAATGAGATCTGCCTAGCATAAAAAGTGGCCAGCATGATAATGAAATGTTAATTTGGCTGGGGACACCAGCTTGGCATGCTGATGACGGCTGGGCCACTTGGACCTGGCAGCTCTCCAAGATCCAGGGGATATCATCCACCATCACCATTCGCATTTTCTTCGTCTTTGCCCATTTGGCGGCGCCTCATTATCCATCTTGGTACTAAATGAATGAATGGCTGGCGCGATTGACTTCCTGTTTGTTCTATAAGCCACGTGCCCAGGGGCCTGACCTTGTCCAATTTGGTGTCCACATGTGCATATTGTGCGCCTTTTGAGGTTCAAATGGCCTGCAACCAATAAACAGGCCCCATTTTGAGAGAACATCACTGCGGATCAGTTGTACAATCAATAATTATTGCAGTTTTATGGGCAAAATGTAAGACACTCAAAAGAAGTATGGCTTATTTTCAATTCGAGTGATTTCCTTACTACTTTGAAGAAACGATTTAAAAAACTATGCTCTCAAGCAAAACAATTTTCATTGTAATGATCAATAATAACCTGTTACGTTCTCAAATTAAATAGCACACATCCTGAATTTGTAAAATTGAAAGTATATTAATATCATATAAATAAAACGACTAATGCACTTTGTTGCATGATCCAAATCGGATTAATACTCCGAAATCCGGCTCAGAAATTGTTTAGCATTAACATAGTGATCCATAATGAGCGGTTATCAAATTAAATCTCAACGAAAAGCTATCAAAAATTCATAACAATGACTGCCAATAGCCAATTACCAATGATTTAAGCCAAAATCTTTTCGATGCCTTGTAATTTCCGTTATGATGATTGTTTAAATTATAGCACACAAGTAAGCAGTGTAAGTGTTTTTTTTGAGCTGTTAGAAAATTATTAATATTTGTTGAACACGGGTTAGAGTTTGCTTGTAAAGGTGAATAATAATTTTATGGCTTCGCTGACTTGCAACTACGTTAGCGTTTGTTTATTTCGGTTACAGTGAATCACGGTGTTTTCAAAAACGAGTGCATTACGAAATCGAATTTCCTTTGCTTAAATGGAACCATTAAAATCATAACATAAAATTTAATTCTATGTGGGCAGCAATGTGATAATTAAGTAGGCAGCAAGGTAGTCATTTCAATAGCGTACAATTTAGTTAACTAGCCGCTTGCAAGTTGACTGTATATACATATGTATATGTATATATGTATATTAAATAATAATTTCTCCACATTTCCCCACTTCCAGCTTATCTGTACAACATTGGCAAGCGTTTTCTGGCCATTACGCAACCATTCGATGCGGCCAGAAATCCGGATGCCTCGACTTTGTGTCGCCGGCAGATGCATCAGTTTCTGAACGCCTTGGACAACTTCGATCTGTGGGCTCTGAAGAGTGAGTATTTAAAAGCTGGGTGGTGGGGGGTAAACAAACTTGAATCGAGAGGTGGTGCTTAAGTTGGGTTGAGTTCGGGCTGGGTTGGGTTGGGGGCAATTGGCAAGGTCACTCCATGACAGTCCACAAATTGGCCAGTTTGGCGTTGTGGTTCTAGTTCTGCAAATGGATAGTTAGATGGTTGGATGGTTAGATGGTTGGATGCCCGATAGAACCGGAGAGCTGGTGAACCGGAGAACCGGAGAACCGGAGAACATTGGAACCATAGAACTATAGAACCAGTCGGGGGACGTTCGGCTCGAATTGGAGTCATTGCCAACTGGCAGCAGGTGAAGCTGCAGTCGCAGTTGACTCCGACTTCGACGTGACCGCCAGACGAGTCGACATGAATCGAAAGACCCCAAAGTCGAATGCATCAAATGATACTGTTATGGCTAAGATAATAGGGTACATAAAAATAATATATTATATAAAAATAATTATGAACGACTAACTGCATTAGAATATGATATGATTGCTTTTGAAAGGAATTTTTGTAGCACGAAAAAGTTACTTTTGAGGTATAACATTTCATTCCAAGTTTTGTTAAGAAATACTAAGCTTCAACAAAAACAAAAAAAAAAAAGTGCAATTTGGTTGAACATTTTCTAGAACTGGGGTAGGAAGTATTTTAGCGTTGCCTGGGAAGCCAGCGACTTACTTTTGTGGCCGGCACTGTAGCTGGCAGCTGTGTGTGATCCAAAGTGAAGGCCAATGGTCGAACTTTACCCACATTCACACCACACACCACACACCAACACTCAGATGATCGAGCATGTGGCAATGCCAGTTGCATCTAGCGAATTTCCAGCCAAGAGCAGCAAAATTGCAAACATGAGCAAAAATAGCGATTTCAATTGCCACTGCGAACGCGAACTTGACACAAAAGACCGCAACGTCGACGTCGACAGAGGTTTAGAATCAGAACGAGAGGCGCTACGAGTTGCGATCACAGTCAAGGTCACAGTCGCTCCGCCTACCGCCCACCAAAAACACACACACCCCCCGCGAAACGTGAATGGATCACATATTCAGCTATTCGAGGAATCTCCAAGTGAATGAATAAGAAGAATGCCCTAAGGCTGAGGTCGAAACATGAATGCAAAACGAATGGGTATTCATATTTTGAAGATCACATAATTAACTAAGTATAGTAGTGAAAATACTGAGATGTGTAATAACCATCTATTTACCAGAATCAAAGTTAGTTTACGATTTACCAGAATTTACGAGAATTTGCACATCTCATCTATTATTTTTCAATCGGTCGCCGTCTTTAATCGACTGATAAAAACAAGTCATATAAATATGCTAATTTCTTCCAAGTTTATTGACATTTAGTTGAGAAAGACATCAAGAGCATTTCTTTACCAAAGAGGTGTGGTTTACTAGAAATGAAAGAAAAGTGGGTGCCATTCAGAAAAAGGAGAAATTTAATTTGCATTTAAATGGAAATCTTCTAAAGACTCGCCAAACGACTGCATGCATTTCAATTTTATTCCTAGAGAGGTTTCTTATTTAATTTTAATATCAATTTTCTTTTTTTTTTAATAGTGCACGACTCCAGTGGCAAATTGAACTCGGGCATTCTGAATGGCAACATCAATCAACCCGGCGATTTTGACCAGTGCCTGGCCATCCAGCAGCGGATGAAGGATCAGGATGCGGGCAAGGATCAGGATGGGGACTCCATCATCCGTGGCCAGTACTGCTTGGCCTATGCCCAGCCAGTTCTGCCACACAATTCGAAGCGATTGAAGAGTTTCTTCAAGCTGATCCAATCACATGGACCATTCAAAAGCGAGTTCAACGACGTGAGTATCTTTCCACAAACTTTTGAGTTTCTTTCCACATCGCAAAGTTCCTTTAATGGAGCACGTGACCGAAATAACAGATCAAAGGGAATGCACTGAATCACTGGGCTCGCGTAATTTATTTATCTTAAATAAATTAATTATATATTTTTTTTGCGCATTTTAAAATTGATTAGGTAAAATTCAAAATATTTATTCGTACTTCTTTTTTGCTGGTGTATATGAAAGTATAAATCTGGCCAAATAAATTGATTAACATTGGTCCGCTAAAATGTTGGACTTCGACATTGAACTTGACCAAAGACGAAAACTGACAACGGAAAGCAAGGCGAATTAATCAAAAGCGATAGATGGTCGTAAAATGCAAATTCCGAATCATGGCGCAGAAATGGAAGCCGTAAGCCAAACTCAGGCCAGTGAACCCAGAAACCGGAAAAATGAACAAACGGACGGACAATTTACGGATTTCTATATGAGAAAAAAAAGAACAGAGAAAAGCATTTGAATATAAATTGTTTGTTGTGATTTATCCAATTATGTCAGCACAATGATTAATATATACATTTCGTTAAAAATCGTTAAAGAAAGATAAAGTAAATCGTTCCGGCTTTGTTTTCAAGTTTTTATTCATTTTTAAATATTTTTAAATATTCAAATTAAAAGAAACATTTTACTTGGGTATTGAATTATAATAATAATAAGTTATTTACAAATGGCAACAACATTCGAGAAATTCCCATAGTAACCTATTTAATGTTCTCACATTCCTATTCAACATGAAGTCAGGAAAAATGTCAGTTTCGAGTGAGTAGTTAAAGTCGCATAATTGAAAAACCTATGTAAACACGTAATTTACCGTTCAAAAAAGATCACTTAGTTTAGAACACATAAAGATAATGTTAATTGCAAAATTATCAAGTGTATAGGCGGAACAAACGCGACCTGGCTTAATTGTATTGCCTCGAATCCCGTTCAACTAGTCATTGTCTTTATGGATTCGAGTGTAATGGAGGCGTAGGTAGGTCGGCGACCCCAGTTGATTCAGCATTCCATTAACCTGGAGAGGATGGGGCGGTTCTCCTGCGTCATAAGCTCAAACTCATCGCCAACCGGACGATACGTTCATTTTTTTGTATTTCCAGCCTGGTCACCGAGTGCCCCGCTACTCGTTGATCAACTGGGGCCTGTGTGTGCCCTCCGGCTGCTCCGCCCGGGATGTGGAGTACAGTGTGGCCGAGTACCTGGGCAACCAGACCGCCTCCACGGGCATCACCTTCAATGTGCGCGTGGAGCCCCAGATGTGCCAGGTGCGGGATCAGCGGCCCTGGGATCGCAACACCACGTGGGCGGTGCGCTTCTTCCTGCTCGTGCTCTCCGTGGCCATCCTGTCCACCATCTACGATCGATCCACCAAGTCGCAGCCCAAGCAGAGTGAGTTCTCCAAATGGGAGTGAGTTATACATATATCTTATGTTTCTAACCATTGCCATTTCCAGATGCCTGGTTCACGGCCTTCTCGTTGGACAAGAATCTGCGCTGGCTCTTCAGCACGAGCAGTGCTCCTGGTGACATTGAGGCGGTGCATGGCATCCGTTTCCTGAACGCCATCATGCTGATCTTCTCGCACAAGTCCATGGCCATGTTCTTTAATCCGTACAACAATCGCACTGCCATGTCCGAGAGTCTGGGTCAGCCGTGGACGGTCATTGGCCGTGCTGCCTCCCTCTACACCGATCCCTTCCTGCTCTTCAGCGGCATGCTGACCGCCTACTCCCTGTTTGGTCGCCTAATGAAGCAGCAGCCCATCAGGCTGAAGAACGAGTACATTAGTCGGCTGATGAGGTGGGAGGAGTTTTTAAATGGTATGGGTTAATTGCTTGTATTAATCGAATTTCTCTTACCCGCTGCAGGATTGTTCCGCCACTGGCCGCCTTGATACTCTTCTGCACGTATGTGCTGCCTCTGTGGGGCAGTGGACCCCAGTGGAATCTGGTGGTGGGCCACCATGCGGACATTTGCAAGAAGAACTGGTGGCGCAACCTGCTCTTCATCCACAACTACTTCGGCTTCAGCGAAATGTGCCTGACGCACACGCACCATCTGGGCATCGATACGGAACTCTTTGCGGTGGCACCACTCCTCATCCTGGCCCTGTGGCGGTGGCCAAGACGGGGTCTCTTCGCCCTGCTGCTCTTGTGCACGGTGGGAACGGCGGCTAGGTACTACACCACAATTGTCAACCAGCTGTCCAACTATATCTACTTTGGCACCAAGTGAGTTTGGCACAATAAGTGTACAAGTGTAAGATAGGAAAGCTATATACATTTTTGTGTGATACCACCAGCATTCAGCGCCTGTTCCGCACCGCCGACTACATGTACTCGTTCCCGCCCCACCGCTCCACGGTGTACATCATGGGCATCCTGCTGGGCTATGTGCTGCGCAAGTATCAGAATGCCCGGCTGAGCAGCCTGCAGCTGCGACTTGGTTGGCTGGTGGCCACCGTTTGTGTGCTGGCCTCGCTGCTGGGACCCGCGCCCATGGGCGACATCAACTACGTGTACAATTCCACCCATGCAGCCATATACGCCGCCTTTGCGCCCATCGCCTGGTGTCTGTTCTTCTCCTGGATCGTCTTTGTCTCCCATAATGGATATACAAGTGGGTGTTGAGCACGACTATCCATGGTGGTTTCCATGGTGTTAATCTTTTTAATATTTTGTTCTTTTCTAACCAGATAAACTGACGAAGCTGTTTGCCTGGCGCGGATTCCAGGTGTCCACGAAGCTATCGTATGCCATTTACCTGACGCAGTTCCCCGTGTTCTTCTTCAATGTCGGCCGAAGGCGTCACATTCACCACTACTACAACTTTGTTTCGATTATTGTAGGTATCTGCCATGTATAGAGTATTGTATTTTTTTTTATTATATTTATGCATTGCAGCTCGATACCAACGAATTTATATCGATCTTCCTGGCGTCCGTGGCGCTGACGGTGCTCTTCGATGCGCCGTTCCAGAATCTAAAGAAGCTGCTGATCAAGCGACCCACGGCGGCAAAGGTGGTGAAAGATAGCCAAGCCAATGGGACGGAGTCCCAGGATGCGACGACAACACCAGCCTCACAGCCCAGCACCACTGCCCTCCTACAGTCGCATCATCCGCACTCCGATTAGCCTGGATGCACACACCCACT
This sequence comes from Drosophila santomea, assembly GCF_016746245.2. NCBI lineage: Eukaryota > Metazoa > Arthropoda > Insecta > Diptera > Drosophilidae > Drosophila > Drosophila santomea. Next base: position 9,073,836 of record NC_053021.2, read on the forward strand.
CTTTCTTAGCTATGTATAACTTGTATAAATGTCTTAGCATTTAGTGGCAATATGTTTAGTGATCCCCAGCGAAATCCCCAACAAAAAAAAAAAGAAATCCCATCCAATCCGTCCATGTGCCCATCACATTTACCCCGAATTCAATCGAAAACCGCCCCTAGTTTTAGTGGAACGCTTTATACATTGTAAATTGTACTATTAGTCAAATCGAGCGACAATTAAGAACCGAACCGTAACGAACCGATTCGTAGTCATAAACCAATCAATCACTGCTTGATGTACGATATTATCTTGCTTGCTAAACCGGGCTCCGAGAGGTAGTCAGTGCTGGGGAACCCCTATACCATGGGCTTAACATGATATCGGGGCCCCGGACTAAGACTCTCGGTGCGCATGTTTATTAGAATACTTACGTTGCCTTAAGCGAGGTCGAATGTCAGTTTTTAAATGGTAATTTAATTAATAAAATATATAAATATGTTACAAAACCTTCAGGCGTTTTATGTGCATGAGTTCCTTAAAGTATGCAATATTCGAATTCAGAGCATACGGTTTGGGAGTGACTGAGGGCCGCTTACAGTTTGAAATGCCGTGGTAGCGGACGCCAACCAATTGGTAAAGGTTTAGAGGTATTGGATCGCCAATATCAATGCTGTAAAACTGTATGAACGAAAACTTCATTCGATTCTAATACTAAAGCATTCTATACTCGAATCAAATCGTCAATTACTGATCATCTTCAGACTTAGCAAAGCCATACTTTCATAAAAAAAAAGTATGCCTTCTGTGTCTAAATTACTATATTGAAAATGTTCACGTTTATAAACCTTTTATGCTAGCTGCAGCTATCTGTTTAAAATAAATAAATAAACCTACAACTTGCAACAAACTCCAATTAAATATATACGAATTGCTGATAGCTGCTAAGGCCGGTAAGTACTAGCATTTGGTTGTTTGGAATAAACCTTTAAAGTATGGATTTGTCTGACATAATTTATTTTAAGAATGGATATATTTTCCTACTGCAATTTCAGTGTTTTCTTCGAATTATTTTAGAACCAACTGCATGTGAATAAACCACAACCAATTCTATTGCTTTAAAAAGAAGTGAGGCACATTAAGTTTAACAACTAACTATCCTTTGCTTTCCTGTCTCGTCTACAATGCTAATAGTTCCAAGAAATGTTTCTTTCTATATAAGGCTGTCTAAAAAACACCAAGAAGTACATTTCTAAGAATTTGGAAACCAACATTTTATCAACAAAACGTTTTCCACTGCTTTGGGCAATTCTTCTGATTCAATTAAGTAAAATAAATATCAAATGCAGTTGAAAGGCTTTTTACATTGATTTAGGAGTATTTCCAAAGAATCTAATGAGATTCAAGTAAAACATTAATTAGCGATTTTACGATGTAGAATAAATTGCCATCCTTTTTGTTTAGTTACTGAAGCTCTAGCTTTAATAACTGACTAGTAATATAGTGTTTATAAGGGCGTTAGTTTTAAGTTTTCAATGAAAACGACGTGTGGATGGATGGCGTGCCCTACAAACGTGTTGACTTTCAGCAGACACAAACAATTTCTGCGAAAACCACGAGGAAATCAGCCCTACAAGCGATGGGTTATGGAACTTGGCCGTTTGCACGCTATCTTTCGGTTGCTTTTCGGTCACATTTCACTTTCGTTGCACAAACAATAAAAAAAATATTCACCAATTTCACTTAATAAAAAAAAACGTTCATTTATTAGCGCTCGAGCGATTTATTAGCCATGTTGTGTGGGCCATTTTCAGTGGATTTTGGATGGTGTGTTCACGTTGATCAACTGGAGGCTGTCGTTCTCTGTTTATAAGGGCAGCTGCTATATCTCCGTCTATATAACCCGGTGGTGTGGGATATACATCACGAGGGGGATACACAGAGCCTCCTACTTGCTGGACTGCGCAGCCTTCTTGGGCTTGGCCTGGGTGCCCTCGCGGAATCCGTTGCGGAAACGGCGGCGCACGACCTTCAGGTGCTGCATGCGACCGGTGCCAGTGGTCTTCCTCCTCTTGGCCTTCACCGACCAGTTGTCTAGCGGAAGGGAATGCAATTATTAACCTGGTTAGGGGGGCGAAATTGGTGCATCATGACTTACAGGAACGCAACTTGGCGGCGGGGTAGCCGCACTGGGCGCAAGTGGACTTCTGGATGTGGTAGGAGGAGCGGCCACAGCGACGGCACAGGGTGTGCGTCTTGTTGTGGCGCTTACCAAAGCTGGAGGTACCCTTCGTCTGTAATGGAAACGCAGGGTATTAGCAATTCTGCTTGCACGTCACACGGCACACTCAAAAAAAAAATAAGAAACGGGGGCAGAACACTCGAAATATACAGCTTGGCAGATTCGGCAAATATATTTCGGTTTAACGAGCACATTTTACGCACCATCTCTCGTGGCGAACGGTTCAAGAATCGAACGAAACTTGCAAACTACAAATTTAGCACGTGGCTTCTAGTAAAGACGACTTCTCCGGAAGCGCAGCAAAAAGAAAAGGGAAGAAGAAGAGACGCTGGAGGTGAGCAGAGAATAGTGTAGCCGCGTTGCGCGAGTATCGATAGTTCTGCCGCGCAGGGTTGTTTAAATACCGAAAACTGGTATTTGTGGAGCTGCCAATTGGACGTTTAGCAGGCGGAGAGATGCCAGTCCGATAATTAACTACTGCATTACAAAAATACCTAAGCAATATACAGCTACTTTGTGTAGTCATAGATCATTTAATAGTAATGTCTCTGTTTTTATAAAACAATTAATAGATTTATTAACATATTCAAGCTTTTTTAAAAAATACCAACAACACTACTACTACTATCGACTGACAATTCGAGTGCACAACAGCACGTAGCACGTTGGCACCTTAACAGCGGGCAGCTATGTTATATCGACTGCTCCTACAAAACGCCAATAGATGGCGCTAAGCATTGCCCGCCAATTTTGAACTTGGAATTCAAATACAAAATGAATATATTGAAAACACTTAAACCAACCAGAAAAGTAAAAAATTATGCAATTGTTTAGTAAAAATATTCATTGTTTTATTTATGAAATAAATTATTATTATTTACATTGGAAATAATGCACGAAATTCAAATAATATTGCAAACTAAGCACTCGACGATACACACTCGAAAACAAAATCTACAAATTACAAGACTCTAGAAATACAAATACAGGGCGATATATAATGGGTAGGTACAAAAACATAATGGAATGGTGTAGCTGGGTGAGTTGGGGCTAATAATATATACTCTTTCGATCCTGTGCACATTTTTATACAGTATGTTCTCTGTGGCACACGTACTACGATATTATTTGCTGCTGCTGCTGCCGATTGGTGTTTTGTTTTTGAATTTTTTGTTTTTTGTGGATTTTTGTTGAGAAATGAATATGGGTAGTTCTATCTAGTGTAAGTGTTTACGTAACTAATTTGCGACTATGAGCAAGTCGATTTGGCTTGAAACCTCAAACGAAACCAAGTTGCACATAATTTGGCTGCAGCTCTGCGTTCTGCTTGCTGGGTGAAGGGGGTTGGTGATGGGTTGGGGGGTGGTGGGTGGTGGAGTGACCTTCGGGGGAATGTGGATGTGGGTGGACTGGTGCCTTGCATCTAAATACTACGCCTCGCCATGTTGCCCTTTTTTTCACGCCTTTACATACAACTAATTCATAGAGAGAATTTAACTAAGAACCTTACGAAAGCTTTGCGAATAAATTATACGAGTTCGGACGAAATCTTAGCACGAGTGCATATATACTTATAGATGGGACCATCCCCGAAACTCCGGGACTTTGAAAACCAAATAATCAGGCTAAATTACCAATAAGAGATTCAAGTTTTTGAAGATAGATTTTTGGGATATTTCTCACGTAGATATTTCTTTAACCTGCGGTTCCAAAATCTACGGAGATTTCGGAGTTTCAGCCCAAAAAATAAACGTCGCATACGATTCGATTATATAGCTAAGTATTGACTTGCAAGTTAAAGGATCTTTTAACATTTTTGTTTTTTTTTTCTTTTTCACTATAAAACAGAAAAGTCTTCTCCACACTGTTTCCGAACCCTTTTCTCGATCTCTGGCTTACATAACTAATGCGCGAAAAAAAAAACGGTTGCTAAAATTAAACAAATAACGTTTCGTTGTTGCGCTCGCTTTGCAGTTCTCAAATCTTGATTTTCGAAACTGAATCGAAATGGAAATCCAAATCCAAAATCAAGAACCCGAGTCCAAGTCAAAATCCAAATCCAAATCCATGTCCGAATCCGAATCCGATTTCTACGCCGACTGCTGCTGCTGGCCACTATCGTTCGATTGGCTACTGCCGCTCCACGTTGATGGTGATGACCATGGTTGGTCAATAGTGGCCGCCACCACCGCCTCCGCCGCCACCGCCACCACCACTATGTCGGTGGTGCTCGCGTCTGCCGGAGGAGTGATCCCGATCGCGGTAGTCGCCATTGCGGGAGCTGCTCTTGTGGTGATGGTGATGGTGGCGCTTCTTCTCGCCCTTCAGGCACACATCCGACACCACCGAGGACACCACCATCTCGGAGTCGTCCCGCATCCCGTAGTTGTCCCTGCCACATCTGTTTTGAGGAGGTTGGATACAACTGATTAGAAATGATCTATATTTTTGGGGGATTTACTATTTGCTAACCTGTCGAGATTCTCGCGGGATCGCTGCATATTGTCGCGCAGATTGTCGCGGGATCGGGTCATGCTCGGTGGATCGAGGGTCTCCTTGCGGCGCAGGGCGTTGTGTGAGCTGTTCTTGGAGGCGGACTCGTGCAGGTTCTCCCAGGCTTGACGGTAGTACCTATAGATAAGAGTTTATAATATTATTGATTGATGTTGATTTAAAGGCAGATCAACTGAATCCACCTGTTGAGTCCATTGCGGGATCCGGAGGTGGAGCTATCGAAGCTGGCCACAGTGTTGCAGTCGGGCGAGGCGCGATGGCGATAGTGTTGTGTGGTTCGGTTTCTGGAGAAAAAAGATTTAAAGATTTTGTATATTCATTATAGTTGATATTTTTAACTATATTTAGAAAATACTGAATGCCAGGACGAAACAGTGTTGGGTTAGTCACAAAATCGGGCAAAAAAGTGGGTTAGGCACGGAGAACTACGCACACAGATACAGAGACAGAGACAGAGACGGATAGATGTGATTGGAGAGAGACAGATGGAGGGCTAGAGAAAGAGACAGGCAGGCAGGCAACAAAAGACAGAGACAGCGAACCAGGCGTGCAGTGTTTCTGTGTGTGGTTGTGTGTGTGTGTGGTTGCGTGTGTGTGTGAAAGAGAGTCTTGTTGTTGGGCGATAGATGCATTGATTGGTTGATGCATTGATTGATTGACTGATGGATGGAGGTGCAACAGCAAGGAGTAGGATTATCGCCTCACAGCCCACAGCATTCGCAGCTTTCAGTATTTTGTTTGTTGGTGTTTGTTTCAGTGTTGCTTGTTTGATTGACTGACTGATTTACTGACTGACTGATTGATTGTTGTTGTTTCGTGTGGTGTTGTTGTTGACTGACTGATTGATTGATTGATTGATTTTTTGTGCTGCTTACATTGGTGCATATGGCCGCATTGTTTGTTCTTGCTCTTAATTATGTTTAATTCGTTTTTCTGTCTTGCATCTTTGGCACGATTGTTTTTTTTTTTTTAGTTTAAAGTGGTAGCTTTCGTTTTCCAGGTAGTAGCAGGTCTCTTTGGCTTGGTTTTCCATCGGTTTTTTCATCGGTTTTCCATTGTATACTTCCTGTCGCATATTTCACATATGGGAGTTGCTAAAGAGTCCAGCCCGGGCACGATAACCGCGTCCATAGCTGCTGAACTCCCGGCGACCCAGCTTCTGATCATCGAAGGGCAGCGCCAGCACGCTGTACCACATGGATGGTGCGTGGGCCAGGCCACCAGCACTGCTCGATCCCACGCTGCCATAGCCACCGCCACCGCCACCGCCGTCGGGGAAGAGGTGGCTCTGGGTTAATTGGGCGGTGGATGCGTAGCTGGTGGCACTGGTGGCCGTCGCGGTTGCATAGCTAGGCAATCGACTCGGTCGCGGTATCCCGATCCCGATGCCAATTCCGATTCCGCCCTGGTTTTTCTTCGTTTGCGCTGGCTGCTTCTTTTGCCGGTGGCTCTGATGCAGTTGCTCCTGTTGTTGAACGTACTTCTGTTGCTGCTGCTGCTGGAGTTGATGGTTCTGGTGGTGGTGTTGCTCCTGCTGCTGCTGCTGCTGGTGGTGGTTGCGGTGGTGGAAATGCTGCTGGTGGATCTGCTGGTGGTGGTGATGATGAGCATGATGATGTTGGTAAGCGGTTAAGTGTTTGGCTAGGTGCCGCCGTTGGCTGTTCGGGGTGCTGACGAATGGTATTGCCAAAAGACAGAGAGTGGGAGAAGCAAAAACGAAAAAAGAGAGTTGTACAACGAGAAGGAGAAAGCGTTCGATGTTCAGGTGTGTGTGTGTGCGTGTGCGTGTGCATGTGCGTGTGCGTGTGCGTGAGAGACTCTCTTCTTTTGTACAGGTGTGTGTGCGTGTGTTTCACGAGGTATTTCACAGAGAGATAGATTCTAAATTCCGGGGGTAATACTGAAATCAAAATAAAACCATCCAAAATTTGAGGGGCACTCAGCGACAAAAGAGAGAGAGAGAGAGAGCGAGAGTTTGTGACATTAAGAGCGAGACGGAGACAGCGTTTGTGAGCTAGAGGGAGCAAAAGAGAGAGAGAGAGAGAGAGAGAGAGACAGGGGACTAGAAAGGGACAGGTGGTGGCTGGGCAGGTGGTGACCCCGACAACGACATCGACTTTCCTCCACACACAGCATAAATATTGATATGAAATCACGGTCAATCTGATCTTATCAATTTGATTCGTGACTGTGGCATTTTAAACCTATGTACTTAACGAAGATTAACATCAAATTAAGTTAACTGCTTTAGTTTGGCAACAGTATTGCATTTTGAAGGTATTTCAAGTGGCTTTAGCTAAGAATTATCCAAGTATTTGCAAAAATTTGCATTAAAATGTATCTATTGGCTTAGAAAATACATACATACTTTGTTAATGGGAAGTAAAGAAACTGTTTAATTAATTGCAATACCTACATAATTTGAGATAAATGTATCCCTATAAAAGCGCAGGTCAAGTTGAAATTGTTAAGCGTTCATAATAAAACGACTGATTATCTGCGAAAAATCTAATTGACCCAGAACATGACTGCTCCCCAATTTGCTGTGCCCACTTCGCCAGCTGAAGGACTCACCTTCGCACAAGGATCACGATGGTGGTGATGACGGCGGCCAGGAAGACGAAGCCACCAAAAGCGCCCAGAGCAACGATGGCGCCCAGATTGAGTTTGGCCTCCTTGGTCTCCTTGCGGTCGGGATTGTCGACGGCGAAGGGCACATTGACATTGGGCGACTGATTCTGCTGAATGTTGACGCTGTCGGGTATCTCGTTGTCCTGCGGATGCGAGTTGGCGATGATCTGCTGCGTGTTCCGCGTGGTGGTCTCCACTCCGCCGCCGGCGCCATTCGGTGACCCACTTGGTCGCGAGCTGCGCGGCGGTGTGGGTGCGTAGGTGGACGGCGGTTGCGGTGGCACCTGGTGGGTGGTGGGCGGCAGGGCAGCTGGCGTGCTGTTCGGCTTCTTCGGTATGAGCACCGGGCGAACGGTGCGTCGTGGGAACTCCTCGCGTACGGTGCCGGGCACTGGGGGTACATTGATTTCCTCCTCGGATTCAGCTGCGGATTAAAGATGATCAATGAGGAATGAGTTGCATACAAATCTGTTAGGATTAACGCCAGGTGACCCGGCATCATAAGCTTTACTCACATTCGCCGTTGATCTCCACCTGCGTGGGACTGAGACTGGGATATGTGCCCACTGTGCTGGTGGAGCTGCCGCCGATGCCGCTGCTCGCCGTGGACACTGCTGGGCGGTAGGGGGTGCGGCTGGTGGTCGAACTTGGGATGACCTTGGGCCGGAAGGGCGGGGGCGTGGCCACCGATGAGGGCACAGGAATGGTGGGCGCGGCGGTGGGCTGTGTGGATGGCTCCAGTTTGATGCAACGCGGCAGGGCGCTGCTCCATTGACCACTGGCCAGGCAGGTGAGCACTCGAGGTCCCTCCATGCGATAGCCGGGCGGACAACTGATCTCCGCCTTGGAGCCGTAGTAGGTGCCATTGGGTGCATTGATAATGGTGCTGTAGTAGTTGCCCGGCAGTGTGTCGCACTCCACAACTGGAAAAGCGAAACATTGGGTTAAGGAATCTCTATCTATTGCTCTATGTATATTCATGTATACTCACTCTCACAACGTGGTGGTGGTCCATTCCAGCGCTCATCAAAGTCGCAGGTGAGCAGGGCACGTCCAATCATCTCGTAGCCCTCCTCGCAGGAATACTTCACCAGGCTCAAGTAGCCAACCGTGTTGTTCAGCAGGGCATACGAACCATGCGCAATGCTGGCCGGCAGACCACATTCGATATCTGAAAAGGGATTTGAGATTAATGAGCATATATCAGGGAAAGTTGGAACTCAATGGAGCGAGCATCGGTAGATAAGCAGTAATACATACACTTGCACACTGGCGGGAACTCATTGTAGAAACCCGTCTCCAAGCAGGTACGCGTGGCAGGACCCACCAGCAGGTGATTGGCATCGCAGCTGTACTTGATCTGGGCTCCCACCTCGAAACCGTTCAAGGCCACCATCGTGGAATTGGGCGGCTGCTCCGGTCGGCCGCAGGTCTTCGGCTGGTGCTGGCAGATGAAGTTCAGCAGCGTATTGCAGTTGGTATCGCTCCACAGCCAGCCCTTGGAGCCATCGAATCGGGCACAATCCTCATCGCCGCCGGGATGACTCCAAAAGGAGACGGTCAGCTCGTCGCCATTCACCCATTTCCAGCTGCTGCGATCGCTGCCATCGCGTACCGCACCCATCCAGTACTGCGAACTGACGTCACTGCGATGACGTCGCCACAGCTCCCAGCTGATGAATCCCTGCAGCGCCGGATTGCTCTCACTGATCAGTGTACCGCCACGGGAACGACAGAAGGACAGGGCGTCCAGGAAGTTCAATGGCTGGCGATTGTAGAAGATGTAGCACTTGCCATTGTACGAGGCCAGTGCACCAGGTGGCTGGTCGCGGAACGTGGGACACCGCTCGATGGGCAGCGCCTGATCCGTGTAGACGAACGCCTCGCAAATGGATAGCGGATTGGGTGTGCTATTCTCCAGGTGGACACTCACAAAGGCGCCCGGCATCGGTGGATTGCAGGGCAGGAAGAGCGGCTGTCCGGCCTCCAGGAGGCCAGTGAAGCGATTGCAAATGGGATTGGTGCCCAAGTCCGGTCGATTGTTGCCCACTCGCACCACAATGGTGGCGGGTTTGTTGCCTGCAAAGGGAATAAGGTGGCATTTACAGTTGAAACGGTTTTTTATAAACAAATTATAATGTAACCCCGTACTTTGCTACCCCTTGATTTGCTAACCAATAGAATGTGGCAGTGAGAGTGCCTTTGGTTAGGTAATCTAATCTTGTGATCTGCAAGTTTAACGTAGCCCATTAATCAGGCGTTGCCCAGTTTCTTCTTCGAGTGAGCAAAGGGAATAGCCTCAGCTATTTCCATTGGTATTCCTGTTGTCACCATTATTGCTTTGGCTTTGTCTGTCAGCGGGTCAGGCGGGTTCAGTTCAGTTCGGTTCAGTTAAGTTCGGTTTGGCTGAAAGCCGCCGACTCGGCCTCATCGTCAGCCAAGTGAAAGTAATCATAAATTTCGGGCCGCACTGACTCACTGGGTCTGGGTTTTTTTCTCAGCTTGGAGACCGAGTCCAAGACCAAGTCAAAGTCGCAGTCGAAGTCGGAGTCTTCGCTGTCGTCGCCAGAGCCGCACGAAAATCACATAACCAGCCAAAGATTCGACGAGATGGAGATGGAGATGGAGGCGAGGATGAAGATGAAGTTGGAGTTGGAGTTGCAGATGTAGTTGGAGTTGGGGGACTTCAGGTTGCTGGCAAGTGAAAGCATTAGGGAAAACTGGCTGGCAGTTGGCAGTTGTTTGCTTTTGCCGCCGTTGCTGTTTCGGCAACCCTTTTTTTGTTTCTCTCTCTCTTAAAACAAAGACGCTGTTTGGGGAAGAAGATCGTGCAGCATTTGCCATTTGAGCCAGTGAAGCTGGAGAGGTGCTCGAATATCTGGTAGCCTGGGCAGACTTATAGACTGGGTATAGACCCTGGTAGACTGCCTGACTGCCTGGCTGGCTGACTGGCTGACTGGCAGCCTGGGAAAACGGGGGCATTGAACTGGCCGTCGGGCAAAAGAGAGTTTCGTCCATAGAATGTGGTCCAGGCAGGTCTATTATTCGACTTTATCGCCATATATGTATATACACATTGACTATATGTTTTTGCGACAGGTTTAGGGTTGGGCCGCCGCCGCGATAATGGTCGACTGCGAAAAAGTGGCTCAATTTAATCAATTTGCTCGAGGATTTACACGGGCTAAGCGCCATTTACTCGTTCATTTTCTGACTACCCATAAATTGTGGCAACCGAAAAGAAGGGAATAAAGTGCGCCGTACTTATGCACTTTCCATTTTTACTCGAATTTTGTTTTGGCCAAGTTAGTAAGGTGGCTTAAAGGTACTTGAAATTTGTAATTTGTATATACACTTAATTTGCTGCGAGGCATTTATGCATAAGACTTGGAGCGAAACTTACCGCAGCAGGATTTGCCAAAGTCCAGGCGCACCAGTTGCACCATGTAGGGTTCCAGGAGATTCACATACCACCAGGGCGATCGCTCCGCCTTCGTCAGCGAGCAGGTCTCCGGCGTGAAGAAGGCGGATGTGGAGCCATCGATGGCCTTTTGTGGAGCACCGGCGCCATCAGTGGAAATTTGCATGGGCGCCTTGCCAGCGGCGACGTTCAAAACTGCAAGTAAATTGGCACATCGATTGTTTAATCATAAAGTAGATAAATCAACTGATACGAACTTAGGAAGTAAATTGTTCTTATTGAAGTTATTTTCTCATTAAGGCTTGTGAATGTAAGAAAACTAAGCATAATTATGTGCAGAACCAATTATAATCTATGCTAACTGCACTGTTGATGAGCAAATCTAAAGATGGGGGTCATTGGTAATTATTTGGGAATTCAAGGCGCAATGCGGCGATGAAGATCAGTCTTGGTTCGAAGTTCCAGCGATTTGCTAGCCAGTTTGGAGTCGCTCTTGGATTCAGTTGGTCCGCGAGGGTGCCAGAGCACCAGAGTTCCCAGAGTGAGCCCAAGGCCCGGCTAATTGGCTGCGGGCCCTGACACGGTTTGTGGCCAAAACGAGTGAAGACAAAGCAATAGCAACTCAAAAAGGCCAAAAAAAAATCTAACAATGTTCTGCCTGGCGAATTTGTCAAGAGACCTTCGTTCTGGCCCAAGCCCATTGTCTTTTTTTTGTTTTTAGTTAGCTTGGTCTTATTTTATGGACCTGAGAGACTTTTATGCGCTGGCCGAAAAAGCAAAAGTGAAATTTAATGTCGGCTCAACTTTTACTTGCTCACCTGGCCGGGCTTAATTACATCGCTCGCCACGCACTTCTGCGGCATTGGGATTCATTAATCAGATGCATCTGTCGGATAAGACGGGTTTGGGTTTGGTTTTGGATCCGAGTTTATTTTTGTATACATTTTTTTTTTTTTGTAAAGCTCAACGGCTTGGAAACGCTTTTTTTTTGCGACTACTGCTTTCTAACTGGGACCAAGCCAAGCACCCGCCCAATTTCGCTCTGTGTAGCCAGCAGCCAGCAGCCAGCAGGTGTTTGCCGGTGTGACAAATGCTATTTAATTTCATTTAATTAATTTCCGATCGCCTGTCTAGCTGCCGCCTGCCTGCTGAGTCACTTTGGATCAAAATTCGAATTCCAAAACCTGGCCTACAGATCAGAGAAAAGCCGATTTTCAGTTCAGGCGATCTCCGCTTTGTATTCCATTGCTGTTAGAGCGTCATAAAGTTGCAATCAGCTAACACGGCGGGGGATTTAGGGGTCAGATACAGCAGCTCACGATTTAATCGACCTCGGGTCAAAGAATTTTAAGGGAATATTAATGGACTCGCACAAAGTGAAGGAATTAAAATCAAATTGGGTCAGTCAAAAGTGAAATCAGAAATTTGGGCGTTATATTATATATCATTTGTTTTAATTTTACTTTCGATGTATGTGTTCTTTGAAAATAAGTTTTAACTACTCCTTAATTTATCTTGAGATGGTGTTTTTATCAAAGTCTCAGGCATTATCAACCCGCATCAACACCTACTACTGCCTGCGATCGATCGACTTATCGTTGAGATCTCTGGCAACAAAGAGTCCGTTGAAATTTTGATGGATCGTTAATGGGCCGCCTTTTTTTACTAGAATTATTTCACGCCCACCCATCGATCAATTCATTCAACAAATGCCGGTATTCATTGACTAGAAACCGATTAGATTGCGTTTCGTTTGGTTCCGTTTTTTCTTTTTTTTATTCGGCCCACGGAAGTGCATGTCTATTGGAAAATTCAGTTAGAACATTTATTTATTTTCGTGCCCGACACGTTTTACTCTTTTATTATTTCATGTCCGTTGGCGTTTTACGTTCATAGTCACAAAAGTGGGTCAATCTGATCGAGCGCGGCAATTGTTGAATTCTTCCCACTTCGCGGCTTCTCTCTGCGCACCCCGTCTTTCTTCGCTCTGCAGTCTTTCTTCACACACACACACGCATTGGATTTTAGCCCAATTTGGCGCGTTTTGTTAATCATGTTTCGCTTTCGGTTAACAACTTTGCATTCAATTGGAATGCCATTTGCTCTCTTTCCTACATCAAAAAAATAAAGTATGAAGTCGAATGTTTTGGGTTTAATTCACAAATTTAAGTTATTTAACAATTACTTTAAATTATATTTTTTCTTAATATTCAACGAATATTGAGAAATTGAACGTGGAGTTTAAAAATATTTTCTGTTTAAATGTTTGTATTATATTTAACTATTGCTTTTATCTAGAAATGAAATATAATTTCTTTCTGTGTTGAGATATATTTTGAGAACGCTTCCAACTTTGTGGCGGTGAAAGTAGTTCCCAGTCAGCGGCCACGTCCGATTTGGAATCGAAGTCGCCTCCGAGGCGCTAATTGAGTTGACGACGAACGGCAACGGCAAGTTCGTGTCCGCAGTCTTTTGTTTGGCTGCCTGACTGTTTGGCTGTTTGGCTGTTTCGCTGTTTGGATTTGTGTGTGTGTGTGTGTTTCTCGCTTACCGCAGAACGGAATGCCCTCGGGCACCCACTGCCCCTTGTCGCAGACACGCCGCGCCGGTCCCAAAAGCTCGAATCCGCGCTCGCAGCTGTAGGAGGCCACCGTGCCCTGGGTGAGATTCGCATTCGAGAAGACGACGCTGCTGTGCGCCGGCGATCCCGGGAAACTGCAACCGGCATCTGCAAGGTAAAATGAAATTATTATTAGATTATATGGCCATCAATTACTCATACTCCTCGGCTTCTCATCACCGAGTCTTCACTGCACTGCCCCAAAGCGAGCAAATCATCTTTGATTGATTTACCAATTAGGTTTCGATGTGGTTCTCAGCGAATTGAGTTGCTTGGCTATAGATATTCTTCACATCATTTATCAAATTAATGCCCCACTAAGGTTCTCGATTAAATGTTGATTAAGTCGAACGACGGGCATGAGATAATATTGATTCTAAGATTCTAGAGTGGAGCGAATGATTGAATATTATTTAATTGAATTTAGACAAGAGGAGAAAGCTTCGAATTGATTTTGAGAATAGATTAACAGATTAAATACTGATTGAAATAGCGTAAGGTATTAGGGATTCACTGTTGTAATTTTGTTATATTGAGGTATAATTAAAGAAATCTAACAGCTGAGATGTTTGTGAAAAAATATCATTTAGTTATATTGCTAAACAATAATAGAGAAACAAAGATTTGTATGCTGGTTTTCTAATTTATTATAATGACTCGTTATGATTCGATTTCATTTCCAATCAATGAATCTAAATCATTTGCAATTATTACGTGTTATATCTTTTGCCGCCTTGTCAGGGGAATTTTCCCCACCACTTGATTGACAATTAAGCAAGTTCCGTTCCACTTTGGTCACTCGATTCGTTCGTCGCCAGGCGAAAAATCTCTGGCATTCGCAGATTGCAAAATGTTCTCGACTGCAGTTGTTTGTGGCCTCTGTTGTTGTTGTCAATGCAAAGCGTGAGAAAATGGCCACAACAACATCATACAAAAAACATCAGGAAAAAAACAGACATCAATTTAGTTGTAGCTGCCGCTTTTGTACGAGTATCTATGCAAAAATGCGAGCCAGCCGTGTGCAATAATCAAATGTGTTGCTGCTGCTGTTGCTACAGCATGATTAGTTATTCAATTGAGCAGTTCCCAGGCTATCCAGCTATCTAAGTATCCAGCCATCCAACTAACCAATCCAATGTCATGAGTTTGATTCATCCCCAGCTAACTGCTAACTGCGAAAATTGTTCTTTTTACCAAGTGCGACTTTGCATAATCGGCGAAGTGGGAACTCTGTGGCCAGTCAAAAAGGAAGTCAGTCAGTCAGTCAGGCGGCGATTCATGCCATAAATGGTCGAATAACTGCAACATCATTTGACCAGCAGCCAACAAGCAGCAGTGCAACTTTCCAAGCAGCTGCAGCAGCATGTTGAGTGCCTCGACTATTGGATACCACCTCCACAGCTAGCAGCTTCAGTAGAAGCGACTATAAATATAAAACCAAATACCATTACAATACTTTTCTACATGGTATACCCCTCACTCTGCGAGTAATGGGTATAAAAAAAGGGGAGAAATTAAGAAGAAAAAAAAACACGTCTTGCCCAGTTGTTGCTACACATTGCAGCCAATTGCTGCAGCAACAGCAGCTTCTTATACAATCTCGATGCACCGATGCCAATGCCAGTGCAATTTCATCATAACGGTTTCTTCTTGGCCAACAACTCATCCAAACGCTGTTTTTTTTTTAGCCACTCCAAGTCAGGTATAAAGTGTATAGAAAAAGTAATACCCCCCACTGAAGAGAGCAACGCAAATCAAATTAGTTCGGGCAAATTGAAATTAACAAAAGGCAACTCTTTTAGGCGAGTCATTTGTCATGCAGGGCAAACGCAAATTAAGAAATCAAGTTCATGAGGCATTTTCAATTTCGGTTCAGTTTCGGCTCAGTTTCGGTTTCAGTTTCAGTTTCAGCTAGAGTCCAAGTTACAGTTCACCCCCCGCCTCCCAACAACTTTAAACTTAATGACGACTCCCACGCTGTGCGTCGAAAACCGAGAAAGAAACCAAACCAAAGGTTGCCCAGTCGGCCATGCATGACAATGCGGCTCCAAGACTTTGGCACTATACAATTTGTTTTTTTTTTTTCGGGATCTGTACTTTGGGTTTTTCTGTGCCCGGTTTTTTGCCTCCGTGTTTTTTTTTGTAGAGCTGCTAGTGGGAGCCAATACCTTAAAGTGCAAAGGCAGACAGCAACTTGTTGCCATTGCCGTTTGCGTTGCTTTCATTTGCTTTCTATGTGCGCGAACTTAGTGAAAGTGATACCCATAGCCCCATACCCCCATACATATACATAAGCCTCACACAGTAACAAAAAAAAAAAAGAAACAAATACAACAAAAAAAGCACGCTACCATTGACAAAACAACAGCAGCAATTTGTTAAACAAGCAACTACAGCAGCAACTTCACCAGCCAGCAACATCCAACATTATGGAAGTTGGAATATTCATTGTGCGCGGATCTAAATCATCTAATAATCATTATAATCATAATAACCGTTATAATTTCCAACTAGTTTCGGACATGGTCCGTTGTTGCTCTTGTAACAAATTACCCATCAACGCCTTTTCTTTGATTGCCATTGCCTTTGCTTTTCTTGTTTTTGTTTTTTTTGCCAGGAAAACTGTGATGTGGTGTAGCACCAAAATCGAAATTGTTATTTGCACAGTTCACCAAAAAAAAAAAGAAAAATAAAAACTAAAGAGAATTGAATGAAAAGAAAAATTATTGACTAGCAGCGGAGGAAAGAAAAGCGTGCCTTAAAAAAAACGAAAGCTGAAATTAATTTTTGGTTTCTGCGGTCTCGGGAACGGAAAAATTTTTTCACATTTAAAGTGGCAGTTGAAAAATCATAATCGTAAAAAAACGAATAATTCTCATATAAAATAAGTCAACAAAATGGCGAAGAACAATATGATATAAGAATATGAAATATGATATAATATATATAAAAAAATGTGTGTAAAGTAGGTAACAGAAATGCTGATAGAAATATATACATTTAAACCCTAATATAGGAATCCATTTTTAATTGTAAACTTTTTAATAATATTTATAATAATAATTGTTTAGGGAGGCAATATGTAAATGTAAATGAATCTGTTTTGGCTTGGGAAAAGATTATAACTTATATATCATACTATTTATATGCAAAAGACCAGCTTCGAATCAGAGTGGCAAGTGTGAATGGTCCACGATTTCCGCTTGAGTGGAGCCCTCAATTAATGCGATTCAGTGGATTAAACTGCAGCTTACAGTGCAGCTGAACCTGCAGTCGCTGCGTAGAAAGTTGCACTTCAATGGCTAATGGTGACCCCCACTTAAGCCTTGTGGTCTTATGGTTCGCTCCCAGGCCCAACCTGCATTCCCCATTATCCATTCTTCATTTTCCAGTTTCCATCTACCATCTTCCATCATATTCAGGCTGCAGTCTGCAATTTGCGTATGTCGGCTAATTTCATTTTAAATGCAAGTCCACACCTCAAGGAATTTTTAACTGCGAAGTGGGCAGGGCACCGCCTATTGTTTCAGCCCGTTTTATTTGGCCAGCTCATTTGGGGACGTCTCTTGACCCAAGCGCTAATTAGTGTCGACTCTCTGTTAGTGGGAAACTTGGACGAGAAAATGTCTAAATGAAAAACTAAAGATTCCAGATCTCAGTTCTCCGAAAAGGTTTTCTGCAGTGAGTGCAGTTCTGGGACGTCATGCGCTGATTGCCAAGCGCCTACGCTTCGTCGATTACTCTATATCTGCTGATCTCGATGTTAAGATCTTGCTGTGTTTTTTTGGGCGGAAAGTGCAAGTGCTAGTGCCCGATGGCCCAATTGCGATAGTCGAGGGAAAACCCTACACACACCTGCCTACAGTACGAAAATAAACCATGAAGAAAAAAGAAATTTTCATTCCATTCACCCAAACCCAAAGCGGCGGGAGTCTGGTCGAAAAAAGCGACTCTAACTCCGTTAACTCCCCGTCATAATGGCCATAATATAATGATGATGATGATGATCGTCGAGGGGGGGAGGGAAGAGCATTTTGGCCGCTGATTGGTTTTGGATTTACATAAATTGGCGCTGGAATGGACACCGGGCTCTCACGCAGCTTCTTCTCCTTTGCGGCGCGCTTCTCTTGACCCAGTTTGCTAAGCGGTTTGCTGTTGCTGTTTGCTGTTCTTTTTTTTTGTACTTTATTTTTTGGTAAGCCAAATTAGTAGAACCTCGTTAAAATCGCACACAAACAAACGGACACACGCTCAGAGAGTTTGGAGAACATCGAAAAAAGATTTCGCAAGTGACGCGGCTTGCGCAATGTGGCCATTGTTGCTTTTGTTGCTTTTGTTGCATTTGTTGCTTTTGTTGCTTTTGTTGCATTTGTTGGCGGATGCGCCTGGCCAGACGAGACTTGTGCAAGCCGCAAGTTCGTTGCCTAAGTCTTTTGATTTGAACTTCCGCCAGAGGATCTCACTTGGGTATCAATGGGCGACTTTTGGGCACTCATTACTCATCACACTGAGCGAAAACATGTTGCTATATACATTTATAAAATAAATTATAAAGTCACAGTTTACAAGTTATGCTTATATAAATTTATATTTATATTTTTAACAATTTAAACAAATGTATGTTACTACTATAATTCAAGTCCCGAAAGCTATTATTAAACCCGAAAACATTCAATTAAGAAGGCCATCGTTTTTTTTTCTTAGCTGTTTCGGTCCGGGCGACTGCCCTTGGCTTTTGCTATTCCTCGCCAGCCGTTCGTTCTTGCCTTTTGGAATTAATTGCGCATAAAAATTGCCCATCATGCGCAGTAAATGAGACATCAAAGAACACGTCTGCGAGCTAGTTGGCTGGCTAAGAGCTGCTAAGCGTATTAAATAAACATGCCCGTGCTCCCCCCTGACGCTCTTTTATGTAACGGTACGCACGGCAACAATAAATTTCAAGCGTAAACAGTTACGTAAAACAACAAGAAGAACAACAACAGCAACAACGGCAGTGGTAGAAGAACCCGAAGAATTGCTGCTGGCTGTCTTCTGCTCTCCACAATGACAGCATCCATTCCATACCATTCTGTTGGCATGGCAGCATCTTTCACCCCCTCCAAAGATCGGTGGATCTAACTCGCAGCTTTATAACAGGTTCGATATGATTTTGCGGCACTTTTGCCGCAAAGGAAACGCTTGATTGCCGCTTCTAAAGCAAGGCCAAGCAACGGCAATCGTCAGCGGACCATCGGCGCAAGCCAAAAAGACGATCGACGACATTGACCGACGATGCTCGATGCTGAATGCTGAATGCTGAACACTGGACTATAGACTATAGACTATAGACTCTAGACTCTGGACCATAGATACCAGATGCTGGATGCTAGATGGTGGAAGCTGGAAGTTGGAAGCTGTAAGCCGTCTTTGCCGTTTGCCAGTTGACCGCATTCCAAGCACCGGCCAGCAAATCAATGTGCAAGCGTAGAAGCAACATCATCAGCCCAGTTGCGGTTGTCCTTCTCCTCGCTGCACGCAGCAAAATTATAGCTTATATACTTAACTTTCTATATATTATACTTGATTTATATATATATTAAATCAATTACAGCTAGTGCTAGCAATTATCAAAATATTCTCCATCGCTTTTAGAATATTTTTTCATTTTTTAGAGAGCAAAAGCATGCCCAATTTGTTTCACTGTGCTGTGTTGCAAACTGGGTCACTTCGGCCCAAATGCAGTTTAAGATAGAATGCCAGCTGGGTGTGTGTGTGTGTGTGTGTGTGAGTGTGTTTACCAGCTGCAAGACACCTGCAGTAGAAGCAACATCGCTGCTTTTCAGCTCGTGCCACAGTCAAGATTTCACAGTGAGTGATTGCAGTGGGGAAATGAGGCGAGCGGTGGCACTTAGCCGGCGCCCACTGTACACTTTAGATGCGTTCTCATTGCAGTTGCTAATTTCTGTGGCTTTTGCATCGGCTTTTGGTTTTGTGCCTAATTTGCTTTGGCTGTGAACGTTCTCAATGCTATGCGAAGATTGCCCCCACTTTAGTTTGATGGCCTTTTTTTTTTTGGTTTTTTGGTTTTTTGCTTTTTGGGCTTGTGGTCTGTGTCTGCCACCAAAAGTGGACAAACGCTGGGGTTAATCTTTTGGTCAGACCGCTTCCAAAAAAAAAAAAACACAGACACACACCAGTGCAAACAAGTAGTTAAAAAGAAATGGAAATGGTAATAGAAATAGAAATAGAATAAAAAACAACAGTTTACAGGGCAATTTGCATAAGAAAGGAGAACACAAAGCCGAGAATTTGTTGGCTGTTCTTCTTCAATTTCAGTTGGTTTTTTTTTGTTTTTTTTTCTGGGCCTTTCTCTGTGGTAATTCTTGGACTTTGTCAACTCTTCTATGCAAATGGGCAGCCACAAATCAAAGCTTGGCCCCAATACGAAAAGGAAATTAAAGCCGGTTCAGAGGGAATAGAAATACCAAAAATGTTTGAGCAGGGAGACCGCAGTTTTGTCATAAATATTTTCACTTTAGACATTTTTTTGTGTTTTCTGTGGCGGTGTTGTTAATAAAACCGATATTTGTTGGAATTCGATTTGAATATTTTTACCGCTAGTTGTGGGGCTGGTTACGACATCAAAAGATCGGGATCGAGATGGGAAATTGGGGTTCGGAATCAGGTGTAGCAACTTGCCACAAGACATAACTGTAGCTGCTGTTGTTGCAACTGCTGTTGCTGTTGCTGCTGCTGTTGCTGCTGCTTTTGCTGTTGCTGCTCTCTTATTGATTGGCCACAGCTGCAAAAGTGCCAACTCATCCTGAGCCTGTGCCGATGCTGCACTTCCGATTGCCCAGAGAAGCGGAGAAGCAGTCAATGAACTTGCCCCCCCATCATCATCGGTACCATCATCATCTTCATCATAATGAAGATGGCGCCATCGCCTCTCCATTCAGCGTGCAAGCGGAACAAAAGCAACTGCAACACCACTGCAACGAGCAACATAAGCAACATAAGCAACATAAGCAACATGAGCAGCATGAGCAACACTCGCAACATCATCAGCAACCATAAAGTACAACTGAGCTAAGCAAATTGCAATTTCCATGCGTTGCCTGCCACATCCACATCCATGTCCATGTCCGATGTCCGCAATTAGGTAGCCAGCCCCATCATAATCTATGGTTATTGTTATGGCCATTGTTATTATAAGTGTTATCGTTATGGCTAAAATATAAAAAAGGCTTAGGGAAAATGCACAAAGAAATTCGGTGCCTGGCGGTTCAACAGGCGGTTCTGGTGGCGATAAAGGCAGCTATTATAAATAATTGATTTATTTATAAATATGTATGTATAATAAAACCCAAATTTGTCAGTTTGCTATTCATTTCTTTAAGTACCAAATCTGTAAACTAGACCAAATCCATTTAGCTACACCTTGGTTAACTTTTCAATGCAATCGATCAGTAATTAACGACAGCTGTGCCAAATTATCAATCGCTCTCGACTGAGTCTCAAGTCACTATTTCACGATCGTTTTCTTATATATTTTGCGTTCGATGGCAATTTGCAATCGTCTGTGTTTTTGGGCCAGTGACGAAACGCACAACAGAGCAAGAGAAACGCCGCTCCAACGCTCCAACAGCGTTTAAAGTTATTAACAAAGCAATTATTAATAACAATTTCAATTGTTTTGCCTTTGCACTGGCGTTGGCATTGGTGCTTGGTTGCCAAGTGAGTCGTGAATCACGTTGCTGGCCAATTTGCAGTGGCCACAACGGCACAATTGCACTTGTACTCACTCGCACATATATTACAATTAATTAAATTGAAAGAAAACACAAACAAACAAACAACAAAAAATATTAAAGAAAACGCGCATAAATTCTGTCCAACATTTTTACCCAGCTCTTTTTCATTTTTCTTTTTTTTTTGTTTGTGCAGCATGTGTGTTTCTCTTTCGCCGGCGACTTTCTTGGTGGCATTTAAATGCGCTGCTAATAGCAAACAATTTCATTTATTTATTAGACGTTAGTTTCACTTTTCGAGCATTTCACTGCGACATTAAAATTTCACACACGACCATCTCAGCCAGCAAACAAAACGCGAAAGTTGCCCACAGACCACGGGTGCTGTTTGTTTTTATTTCTTTTTTCGTTTTCTGTATTTTGCGGCAAGATCAAGATACTATATATGAAAAATATTTAGCTGCAGTATGCCATTTATGTTTATGGCAATTAAAAAGATACTATGACACCGCTCACGCCTGAGAATCGTCGGTAGTAGTGGGGCGTTTTGCGCAGCCCACAAAAAAATCAGCTAAATGGCAATGGCATCTCGCAACTGATTGAAATTTATGCCACAATCCAGACAAACGACTGAGATCTATGGTCTGTCTGGGGATGAGATGCGATGAGATCAGATCAGCTTGTATAATGACAAAGACACTCCTTCGCCATCGTAATTCTTCGCCAGTTTTTGGCATGGAATCATTTGGCCAGAGAGACATCTTATTGGCCAAGATTAGGTGTAAGATTTCGCATTGTATACCACACATAGAGATGAGTAACACTGTGATTCAAGTCTAAATGTTTGAATAACTCAAATGGTTGTTTTGGAGAAATACCTATGTTTAATTCCGCTAAAACAAGGATAGCTTTCTTAGTTGTTTGCAATATGAATTAAGTGCCCATTTTCTTGTGGATTCATTTCGTTGAACAAAAATGTAACCTGAATTTATTCAGTTTCTTTTTCAATTGTTTGGCATTGCGGCAACTGGCTTTGAATGCTCGTCACTCTTGGTGATGATTTACATATCGAGTGCATGGTTACCTGCCAAGGCCATTGACGGCTTTTGCGCAATACCTAGCCCACCTACGTGCCAGGAAAATAAGTGCCAGAAAAAAATCAAAAATATAAAACACAAAGTATATACACGAGTGCGAGTATGTAAACAAACTCGAAAGAGTTGCGTAAATAGTTCAAGTCGAACATGCTCAAGTTGGACTCTTGAAACCATTTGGCAGGCAGTGTCACCCGCATGAACAACATCATCATCATCTAGTAATTATTATAACTATATCAGTTGAAAGTGAAAACAGCGGACTTCGAAGGTCTGGCTGTCCCACGCACAGTGGTAGGTTTTCCAGAAAAGCTTCCTACTTCCTTGTGGTTGGTCTTATGTAAAAACGACGACCACAAACCGCAATGAAAGAAGAAATAAAAAATTATAAAAGGAGGCAGGCATGCGTGCAGCACCCTTTCAAACAAACAAATTGCTGCGGTTCATTGTGCAGCAATCGGCAGATGGCAAAAGGTATCGTTTCAGGTAACTTCAAGCCAGTTGCAAAAGGCATGAGTACAAGTACTATACATACGTCTGTCTATGAGTACGAGTGTGTTTCTTTTGCAGTTTCGCATTGCAATTAAGAGGCGACGAGCTTCCGCATCTGCCGCATCTGCCACTGATGATGATTATGATGAGCTGGTGGTCATGTATGCCCATCCCAATCTTCCCCATCTCTGTGCATCCAACTCATTGCTCATCATATTACATTTTGGCCATTAGATGTTGGGCATATGCTCGATCATCCCAGCAGCTAACGATTCGCCATCGCTGCCTGGCACTTTTACTTTTTGTATTGTCAACAATACGAAGGAAAGCCGTAGATATGTATGTAGTAGTATATGTATATAAAACTTTCCCAACATTACAGATTTTAACTGAACTCAGCTGGTATTTTTCTTTCTCTCCCTCCGCTGTCAGACAACCGCAATTGTTGTCGCTTTTATTGTGGAATGACTGCCTGCCGCAGATCATAAATTTTCTTTTAATTTCAGTTTCTGTATGTTCTGCCTCTGTCTGTGATTAATTTAAGTTAATTTACAAGATTTTCCTCCCGGTGCCGGTGGTAAAAGTGTTGAAGTAAAAGTTAATGCCTTTATGTCTCCTCATTTCCCCATTAAAATTTAGGTTCTTTGTTTGCAATTCGATATGTTACAGGTAATTGAATATGGCAAATGGTGACAGGTGTTTCTTCTCTTTGACCCAGTAAAACTATCGATACTTTGTTATTTGGGTAATGAGAAAGGTGTAAGAATAGCATTTAGATGGCTGCCTTTGACAGTGCGTTTGTGAATTTTTGTTATATACATTTTTAAAAGCCGAGTTTGTTACTTAAGTCTTTATACTTTTCGTTTAGCTAAGCTACCTGCATTCCTTTTCTTATCTTTTCTTATTTTTCGCGGTGCACTTGCCACGTGCATGCGGCAAGTTTGTTGCCTAAGTCTTTCGTTTGCCTCACTTAGGCTTGCCTGGCTACGCTCGTCGCCGATTGTTTGCTGACCCATTCAAACATCCGTTTCCTGGCAAATGCCCGAGCGGCACGCCCCCCAACGCTCCCCCTTTTTTTATTTGTGTCGCATATCACACGAAACAATTAACCGGCGGCAGAGAGCACTTGACTCGGTGGTGCTAAAGGCAGCAAAAAAAACAAAACTGGAACCCAAAAGTGGGCTGGGTGTGGAACTGGAACTGAAACTGGAATATGGCCAACAGTCCAGTTGGCCGACAGCCTGGACGCCCGTTTATTAACGTGGGAAAAATGCAAAGGCAGCCGAATTAAAAATAATACAAATTATAAAGCGTTGCCTTTGTTTCGAACCAGAACCGGAAATCAAAAAAAGCAACAATCAGCCAAAAAAAAAAATGTGCGCAAAAACCAAATAAAAAATGATATGTGAAAAAAAGTAACAGAAAAGCATTGGCTTTATTTTAGGGTGCGCCGCTCACACACGAAAATGCAACAAAAAATGGGTGATGAAAATGGGCAACAAAAATAATAACAACAACAACAGGCGGCGGAGAAAGATGTGGAGAAAAAGAAGAAGAAGAAGAAGCAGAAGCAGAGCGACAGCAACAAGTGGGATCCACAACAAACGAGAACGAGAGAAAATTTGTTTGCTTTGGCTCCGTGTGCCGTTTGGTGCAGTTTCGAAAAATACCCTGCCATATGGGGCATGCGCAACTAGTCGATAGAATGCAACATAATTGTGATAGTCTCACTTTAATTGCATAAATATTCTTCAGGCTCAAAATCTACACATAAATTTAGTGGCACCATAAATAAATGAAATGCTTTTCAGATGGTTCGCAGTGATAAAGGCATTGTCTAGGTGTCAGAAGATTTTTGGGAAGTATTTAAGCGTTAAGACCAAGCCAATTAAGATTTTATAATGTATGCAAACATCCCAAAAGTTCCCACACGTCAAGGCGATTGCCGAAGGTGTTTTCCCAAAGCTCTCTAATCAACATATGCATAGAACATTTTAAACTTTAAGCGATCTGATGTGGAACAAATCTAACTAATATGCAATAAAAAAGCATTGATGGTTTTTCAGTAAGACTTTGATTTTTTTGGATTTCTTGCCTGTAACTTAAATATATATAAAATATATTGAACTGAGGAAATTCTTTGTACAAAGGTTCTTTCATAAGGTATCAGAATGGTATCAGAAGAAAAATGCTCTTGAATATTCCTGCAAGGCATGCGTAAAGAACTGTATATGCCCCATTGTGCAGGGTATCCGCTGGTCGTTCTGGCACGTTTCGCAGCACTTCTTTCTTCTTTTCGTCTTTCGCTTGACACACTCACCTATATTCTGCGCCTGCGCCTGCGCAAAAGCCAGCGCCGAAGCCAGCGCCAACGCCAGCAGCGGCAGAGGCAGCGGCAGCGACGGCTGCGTGCGGTGCATTGTTGCTGTCTCGCTCACGCTGTCACTCCTGTCCGTCCGTTAGTAATATATTTATTTATTTTTCCAAATTTATTTTATTTAATATTTGCTTTGGGTTTTTTTTTTGATACTTTTTCGCTGGCGACACTTGTCAACTTCCGTGGAATTTTAGCACTTGGCACGAGTTTCGGATTGTTTCAATTGCTGCCTCGACATGCCAGGAAGTGTGTTGGGGTTCGATACTCGATAAAACAAAAAATAAAAAAAAATTATTTTGAACACACTGCACGAGAGCACCGAACTTGAAAAAAATATATTTGCAAATATTGATGGTAAGCAAGTCGCGACGCGAGAATCCGCTGCATGAACCGTTCGCTGGGAATTCTGCAGGGCAACTGAAGCTATTCGAAGTCGGCGATCGCGCACGAAGAATTCTTCGCTGGTTTCTCGGTCTTTCACTTTTCGCTCGCTAGCTCCCTCTCTCGCTCTCTCTCTCTAGAGATAGTCTGTGCGCGTTTTTGGTTCTCTCTCTTTTCACCCGGTAAGCGAGGAAAACTTAAACCGTCGCCTTGTGCAGCTCGAAAGCAACTGAAAGTTGGAGACGTCGCGCCGTGCGTCTTGTAAGCTTGTAAGCTACCTGGTTTACCTGTCGCTGCCTCTGTCGGCGTCGGCGTCGCTGCCAAAGCAGTTGCATGCGTGAGCACTTGCTGCGCTTTTGGCAAGTGCCAACTGCCAACTGTCGAGTCCCCACACCACCCCGTTCATCATTCCACAGCAGAAGCAGAATTCAGGGCCCGCTGATCAATGGACAAGCCAATCGGTTCTTGGGGCCATCATCTCCAAAACGGTAATAACAACTAATACAGGTTATGCAACTGTAACGGAGCACTAAGAAAAAATCAAAGAAAATACAAAGCTCCATGCTTACTTATTTTTGGGCCAATCAGAAAAGACAAATAGAAAAAATAATTGTGAAAGGTTTAACAGCATATGATATGATTTGCTTTGAGTTTTGGGAAAGGAGAATATAATATAAAGCAAAATAAACTTAATATTTGTTCATTCTATTTCATTTCAGGCATTGATAAAAAAGTTAAAAAAGAAATAGCTCTGATAAATATTTGCGATGAAATTTCGCTCCAGTGCACCATTCTTGCTGCCATCAACTCTCTACGCGCCTGTGTGAGTGGACCAATTTAGAAGAATTCCTCGATGGATCTGGTCTTGGTAACCTGCTGGATCTGTGGCTCTGTGGCTCTGTGCATCTGTAGACCTGAAGCTGGAGCTGGACGTGAACATTCAACGTGGGGAATAGACATTGGAAATTGAACACTGGGATGTCCAATGTTGCACAATGCCGCATTTGCATGCCACACGAAGCGGCGAAAAGTAAGCCAAATGGTCAGGCAAATGGGAGCAGCGAACAGAATCCAGATGCACTGCAGCATCCCAGTTTTTCTCTTCATTCCATAATGTCCGGCCAACGCACACATCGCACTCGTTGGTTGTGGTGTGTGACACATGTGGGCCAAATGCAAAAATGCAAAAATGCAAAAATGCTCCAGACTCAATCTAATGATGATCATCGTAAGCTGGCCAAGATCGAAAATCGAGGTGCGGTGGGGCATTGGCCATGTGACAACGAATTGGGTTGCGAGCAAAGTGCAGTCGAGCATTCCACACACGATCTGGAAACTGGAGATGACCACGGGCATGGTGCTTTGGGCAAAAAGCGATTGATGTGCTTCTACGTGAAGCAGATAGAGGCGATTTAGTAGATATGGATAGACCAGATGGAACAGAATGGAAATAGGTAAATGGAGAATAAGATAAGATAGGATGGGATTAATATTAAGATTTCTATTTCTAAATTGTATTGAGTTCAACATAATGCAAGTTATTTTTAAACGATTATTGTTATTTTTTTCTCAAATTTGTGCACATTTTTTTATAGAAACTCGATTGCCTTATATTTCACACGACGATTGAGCTGGGATTTGTGTCGCATTGACTGCCCGGGGAGCCAGCTGAAATTGTTCGGTCATGTCAAAGCGTCGAGTTCACGGATTGGTCCATGTTCGATCTTGCCAAACAGCTGATTTCCCCCGCGGGTTGGCCAACATCAAAATCAAACAGGCAGTTGTCTTGTGGCAACATTTAATTAGAAAATCGCTGGAGCAAGTGCCTGCCTGGTGGTGATGGCAGTGGCGCAGCTGAGAAATGGATGTGGATGTGGATGTGGATGCTCGATGGGCTTGGTCTTGAAGCCTCTTCTTCGGCTCCACAGCCGCCCATTGTTCCGCTTGCTTGACCAGGCAGCAGCAAGTACAACCTGTAAATGCACTGAGAAAATCTAAATGACACCGGACACTGTATCTAATTCTCTAGACAAAATGGAATTGTTAAACAAAATGTAAGTGTGCTTTCTCTAATATGCAAACATGCAAACTGCTGTTTTCTTTGTTTCTATATTTTATGAAAAATTTAATGCTATTTTTTTTTCAGTGTCATTACGGGCAACATAGCCACGTGCTGCTGGCTCCTCCGCCTCCTCCTCGAACGACGCCCACCAGCGGCTAGTGAGTAGTGACTAGTGACTAGTGGCCAGTGACTGCTGGCCAGTGGTTAGTGTGGAGTGACCACAACAAGGAAATCAACGCAGCCAGGCAGCCAGGCAGCCCGGCACACGCAACAAGTTCGGGGAAAAGCTGGGAAATGGGAAAACGTAGTGCTGGAACTGGGAGAATCTAGGACGCAGCCAAGCAGAGCGAATTGCTGCATCTGAGCCAGGTTGCTCCCTGCCCAACCAATTCCGTGGCCACCCAACCCAACCCAACCCAACCCAACCCATTCCAACCCATCAAAGTCCATTCCATACCTCCTCGCAGTCGCGCAGCCTCGCTTCATTTTCCATTTAGTGCTTTATTATTTTTAATTTCCAGCCGAGACTTCCGAGATTAATGTTCTGAGTCGCTGCTGCCGTTGCCCATGGGGCATATTCCCTTCCAGTTGTTCAGTTGTTCAGTTTTTCAGCCACAGCTGGCAAATCAACCTTAGGCTTTTGGGACCCCCCAGCAAAATCGTACACAACTGTGCTCCACTTCCAAGCATTTGTTTTCCCGTTTTTCACCTCGAAAATCTATACGAAACTAGTTCAGTTTGCGGCCTACAAATCTTTGATGGCCATTTGATTATGAAAAAGCGAAGATTAATTTCGAGTGGCTGCCGGTATTAATGAGCTGTTGGTTTCATTTTAGATAATGGAAAGTAATCTATTGGAAGCTTTTTTTTGTACGATAAAGAATGTACCTTTGGGGATTTTAATGCCAAATGGAATCAAAAATCCATTTTAAGATAAAATAAAACTTTGTATGAAAATGAAATGAAAACTTTGTATGTAGCAATCTGAAAAAAGTAGCAATCCTATTTAGATTCGATAATTGTCAATTTATTTTACTATGGCTTGAGCTATAAGCATTCCACATTTCAGTTATATTTGAGTAATTATACCCCTTTGATTTAAGGAAACTTATGAGATGGTTTCGCAATTTTTGCAAAAATTTAGCGTTGGCTAACATCCGCTTCTCCACTTTTTTCCATTGGTGGTTTTGGATAGTTTTACTCGCTAGATTACCAAACACTTTTCGGTTTTAAACGGCTGCAACTGGGGGCCCTCAAAGGGAGGGCTGATTGTGAGGGGGGGGTGTTTTGAAGAGAGTGCATATGTTTATGATTGCGCAATGGGCGCCCACAGAAAGTGACTGCATTTGGACGGCATGGGGCGTGGCACCTGGCGATGGACAGTGCAAGGAATAGGTAAGCCGCCCCTTCCTCAGATTACAAAAAGAAAATTGCAAGAGGCAAGCCCCTTAGTGAAATGTGTGTTTGTGTGCCTGGTCTGACATGAAACGAAAGTAAAACTCTTGTCTTTTGTCTATGCCAACTTGAGCCACTGCCGCTGCTCCTCTCAAACCACCTAAACCAGCTTAAACCACCGAACTCATCCAACCACCCCCACCGACCACTTGTTACACTGACAAGTGGAGTGCTCTTTTGTTGCGTTTTTGATATTTGCAATCATTTCATTTTTGGACACTAATGACGGTGATGAATGCAACCGAAGAAGTGGATGTCCAGAGCGGAGCCAAGAGAATTCAGAGCTTACATAAGGCACCACCAACAGCAGCAGCACCATCAGCACCAGCAGCACCAGCAGCACCACTGCACCACCAACTACCGGCGACTGTGTGACAGTAGCAACAATAAATATTGCAAAAACAGAAAGAAAACCATCAAAAGAAAAACAAAGCCATTGACAAAGGAGGAGAGAGGGCAGTTGTCTTACACTCGGAAAAATTAAACATTTATTGCTGAGGTCTTTATTTAAGATTTAAATTAGCAATAGTAATACATGTGATTGAAATATTTGCCAAATCTTTGTCAAATCCGGTTTAAGCTTATTGTTTTACGTTTTCAAATTGTAAACTAAATACAAACAGTATTGCGAAGTGCACAAGTAGACTTGAGCCCCTGTTGGCGTCTCAAGTGGATCAGGTCGCTCTGGACAGAGGTAGCGTTGTGGATTGTGTCACCTTAATGGAGCAATCGCAGCTCATTTGGAGCAACAGCCAGGCAGCGAAAAAATGCCAGTGAGATGACATGTTTCATCTGCCGGGAAAACAATAATTTGTGGCATTAGCACACACTGTTGGCTGATCCCAGCGACCTGCGACTGGCCCTAATCATTCGAGTTCGTTGCCTGAGTCTTTCGATATAGCTCAAGAACTGTGTGGCTGCGCGAGCGAGACAGATAGAAAGACAGAGAAAAAGAGAGAGAGAGAGAGGAAGGGTGGAGAAAGAGGGAAATGACCAGCGATGGCTGATGGAGAAATTTGCATTTAATTGCTCCTCACTCACACCCACACAAAATAAAAGTTCAAATTTCTTATTTGCGCATTCTATGCACGACTTCTCTTCTCTGTCTTCATTTCGTTTTATTTTTGCCAATTTGACAATTTTATTGATGGCCAGCAGTTACGTGCCCATTGCCCATCGCACGCACTAACAAACGAGTGAAGAAAAAACCGAGCGCAAACTTTCATTTTGATAATGATAATTTAATGAAGAGAAGTCTGAACATAAAGATTGTGTGGTGAGTGCTGCAAACAAGTTTTAATTGATTACTTTACAGCTGATAGATAGGCTTCTATTGAGAAATTCAGCAGGATGTATTCAAATCATAGTTGGATTTTTGTTATGTAATTTATGTTTAGTATTTCTGCATGTTATTCCAAAGTTGTAGCAGCTTTTAATAACGTCTGACTTTATTTCTATATATTACAATATTATTATTTCTTATACGAATATGTATTTCATTTCATTTACTCTTTGCATCTATGCATTCTTTTGCCAAACTTTCCGATTTCCCCTGGCAAAATGTGAAGGCCAACTTTCATGCCCAATTGCGAGTAGACCTCCCAGTCAACGGCAAAGCAAAGTGCTTGAGCGTATCAATTTCATTGGGGGATTCTCGAAATTCTTTTATGGCCCTGTCCATTCAATGGCTATGTGGGTCTCCAATGGGCTTCACTTTCGATGGTCTGATGGCACCAACAACACCCCCACCTCCCACCCAACACCACCCCCATCTCCGAACGTTGGGCAGGTGTCAAGTGCTTTTGTTGTTGGCCAGAGCAGAGTAACGCCTCGTTAGGCTGCTAAGCGTTGCCCATCAGCGGCAGGTGAATTATTGGCTGGCAGCAGCGCCTGGGGAAGAATACCCATAGAAGACCCAGCGAAGAAGACCCCGAATAAAAGACCAAAGACCGGAGTTAAAGAACTCGGCTCGAATAGGGCTAACTGTTTGCTCAGTTGGCTGCCTGCCCGGCCAATTAACGCATTCTTTGAGTTTCTTTGGGGGGAAATATGCAAATACATTTCGGACTGGCTACTTATGATTATGGCTTTGCCGAAAAGTTTCTACAAAAATATTCAATTCTGGGGCTTTGGCTTGAACTGCTTATGATTCAGCGGGTCAATAGACGCCCAAATCGAAAGGCACTGAGAGAAATTCAATAAAAATAAAGAACAAGTTTAATTGGGAATATATGTAAGCAGTACAGTGAAGATCTAGATTATTTTAGGAAGTTTATACTTATGTATGTTTATCAATACTAAAAAATAGTTTAAGCAGTAGCTTAAATTGGATCTTGTTTTTTTGTAAATAGTAAGTAATTTGTCAATGTTTTATTTTATTTCAACTATTTTTTTCTTTCTGTAGCCTTAAGACAAAAAGCAAAATCGAAAACAACGCCACAGCAATTTCTGTGTCAATAATTTATATTAGGAATTGGAATTGGAATCGGAATTGGGGAATCAGGGAACTAAACGAGGTCGGGAGAAAGTTACTGCACAACCGCCAGAATCGCGGTGAAAAAAGCACTTGTCGCTGGTTGCTAAATTGACTGGTGTTATGATTAGCTGCTGCTGCAGTTGTTGCTGCTGCTGCTGTTGCTGCTGCTGCGAGGATTGCAGGTTGTCAGCGAATCGAGACGTGTGACGATTGGCCTGAAAGTGCAGCCAGTGCAGCCAGTGCGGCCAAAATCGGGGCTTGGATTCGGCGGCGGGCAAACATTTCCGCATCGCAACGCAGCAACCTGCAACCTGCAACACCATGCCACCAGCAATGTGCAGCAGCAGCAGCAGCAGCAGCAGTAGCAGCAACGTGAAAGCTGCCACAAGGTCAGCCAGCTGACAATCGGGATGTGTCAATTGGCCAAAAAAATATACATAAAGAGAAAAACATGTCTGGGAACGGGAAAACCCAAACAACAATGACAGCAGCCAAAAGCCATTGCAACTGCAACTTACCGCTTATCGTTAAAAAAATCAATAAAAGCGAATGAAGAAAGACAACAAACGATGTTGATTTGCCCTTTTGGCCAAATATTTGGGGGAAAGTTAGCCGGGGGCCTGGGAAAAGTAATGTTGGCCAAATACCTAAAGGATATGTTATACATTTCTCAATCACTAAAATTACCCAATTTTCGTACAAAATTTGAGTATCAACGAAAATGCCGGGGAAAACAAATGAAAATTGTGCAAGAGCGTGTGCGAAATGCAGTTAATATAATTTACAGCCTGGCCAAAACTGACAGCGTTGATGACCCACTCATTAAAAATGGGGGGAATGGGGAAAAAACAGGCGAAGAAAAACCGCGTGACAAATGCGTGAGAAAAATAGTCAAGTTGGCAGCAGAATGGAAATCACAAATTTTGCCATGACAGCCAACAGTTGTCAACTGTTTGGAAGTGACAAAAAATATCAGTGTTTAAATCAATATATATTCTAACATATGTATATTTTTAATCTAAAATTATTTAATTTAAAAAGTAGCTATAATTTTGTTAATATTTTATATTACAGCAGTACTTAAAATGTAAATATGTATTCAGAATTTTATAATTGCAGGTAATAGTTAATGTTTTAATTATGGTACATAGATATGGTACATATCAAAATAAGAGGGCATAACTTTAATTAGAGGTAAGAGAAAGTGTTGAAAAATCAAGAGTTGACTTTGATGCGACCGCCCCGAAGATCGGGGTTGAATCAAAAGGTAAGTTCTGCTGACAGCCCAGCCAAATGAGACACAGAAATCTAGTGTAGCCTGAAATTGGCTCATTTATGCAGCTCTCGACTGATTTTTATCATTGGCCGCGTTTTAATGGCAGTGAAATATCCGCAGTTCTCCGCCGCAGCAGCAACTCTCATCACTTTGATTGAACGCCTCCAACTCCAAGTCTAACTCCATCTTCATTTCCATCCATTTGTAAAGTGACTCTGTGCCAAATGTGCAGCCCAGAAAGTTTTGTTCTCGGTGGCAGTTTTGTGCTATCAGCGCACACGCATCTGGAAAATACGAGAAAATAAAAGAGAGATGACTGCCCCAAAGCCCTCACATTTATTCATTTAACCGATTACTTTCTTAATGGTTTTATTTGCCGCGTGCTTTCCTCTACATTTAGTAGCCAAGTATCCGAGTATCTGCATGACTATCTCGGTATGTGCCATTGACAAGTGTCACTCTTTGCGGTTTTCAGCCATACACACGCTGAAAT
The DNA here is from genome assembly GCF_016746245.2 of Drosophila santomea. Lineage (NCBI taxonomy): Eukaryota > Metazoa > Arthropoda > Insecta > Diptera > Drosophilidae > Drosophila > Drosophila santomea. The sequence goes on from NC_053021.2 coordinate 9,107,082, forward strand.
TACTTAATAAAAGTGAAATTATACTTACGGGCATCTCTCTTTTTTTTTTTTTTCTTTTCTTCCTCTCCTCGCCGTGCCACAAAACAAGTTTATGAGTCGGAGTCTTTTCTAAGCAGAAAACGAGAGTGAAATTTGTTGTTAAACTAAAGTCCGCTGAGCGGAAGTGTAATTAGATTAGTCAATTTGGCATTCTGCTTCAATTACTTTTCGAGTTTGTGGCCTAAGTCTTTCGTTTTCGCTTGCTCGAAAACTAGAAAACGCCCTTGGCACTGCCACATTGGCAGCAAAAGAAATGTACTTTGTAATTTAAATTACAACATATTAAACAAGTTTTTTGTTCAAATAATTCTTAAAGAATAATTATAAAATTAAAAATATTTATTCATAATAGTACTGTTTAAGAAATAAATTCATTTTTATCCTAGGTCCAAATTTGGAATCATATTTGTATAATATAAAATAGACTTAAAATCTAGGTAAATGTGATTCATTCAGCTTGCCGTCGACTTGTTTATTTTTCAAATTACGCACAAGTATTTCTGCTGGAATGCCTACCTTTCTGGGCGCGTTTAAAGAGGTCATTCGGCGGGGGAATTTTCGAGGAGGATTCGGGGTAACTTTCACTTGGCGCAAACGCTCAACCTGCCAAGACGACCGCCCAAAACGACGACGCGACATGGAAATGGAAATTTATTAGCGAATTATGATTTCTGGGCACAGGCTGACGGACTGACGGACACTCGATGATAAAGGCGTCCGGCCCAACATGGCTCGAAAATACAAGCCAAAAAATAAAAAAAAAAAAGCGAAGAAAAAAGCTCTTAAAAATGGACACAAAAATTGCGGCAAATGAACTCTGAGCAATTCAGGGCAGGCTAAGGAACGTGACTGCGAGACTTTGAGAAAACAAGGGGCCTTTGCCAGAATCGAGGAGCGGATGAAAGAAAGTTGTCTGCCTTTGACTCATGCTGAAATGATACTCCCCTCTAGCCCCTCTAGCCCCGCTACAACCCAGACCCTTTGGAATAATGAAAACGAAAACATCGGCTAAGCAGCAACTGCAACAACAACTGTGCAAATACTAGCACACACAACAATTTTCTCGAATTTCGGTTTTTTCGGTGCTTTTGCAGCCAGGCAAAATATTTGCTTAACAATTTCTACTGTAACAAATAAATAAACATGCTGCCCCGGACAATAATGCCCATTAATTGTTGCGAGATGATGATGAAATGCGAACAAAGTTGGGGCATTGTCTCCCCAGCGATGTTGCAATCGCGTTGTCACCCACGTAAAATGGAGTCATAAAGAAGCCGCAGGTCCACCGAGGATGACTCAAAAGAAAGTGAAACTTTTGTCGAGGGGGGAACGGATACCAAAAAATGGGGGAAAAAAATATACAAGAAACCTAAAGAAATTGACCGAACGAACGAACGAACGATGACAAGAAGCGAAAGTGAAATGCTTTCGCGGCCATTGATGATTCAATCTGCCACGCCCCTTAGTTAACACCATCATATCCAGCCGCCCCTGAAAACTTGCATCCGAAAAATGCGAAAGTTTGGTTATCAATCCGCACCCAAAAAAAAAAACGAAAAACAAAAAACGAAAACAAAGCCCGAAATATTTCTCATACATAAAACGATCATAAACTCTGGGCGGCTGTGGGATATTTAACAATTCAGATGAGACCGCTGCGATAAGCATCTGGATTGCATAAGTCCGATCTTCAAAATAAACGAGATGCGATTGTCCGTTCAAATTGGATGGGGAGGCGACCAATGGTCTGATTTATTACAGCAGGAAGACGCAAAATACCGCGTTAATAAACCAAGAAACGCATTTATAATTTTACAAAAGAGTGTACTGTACTTGTACTTGCATGCATTTACCATGTGTGGAAGCTTAAGAATTCTAACTTTATTGATTACTGCACTTTGAATTGGGTCACCTTTCAGGATGCAAGGGAATAGGGATTCTACGAGAATAAAGCCGCACACTTATAGAGGCTGTTATATCCTGTTGGATATGATATCCTTTTTTTTTTGCGTGGAATTAACTGAAATGCGCTGCAGGAGCTTAAGCTGCATTTACCGGTCCGGTTTCAATTGGCAATGCGAATCGCAATTGACGGGCAAATTTAGCAACGGATTCGGATTCACATTCGGATTGCTGTGGTGTGGTGTGGTTCACTTCGGCATGCGGGGCACGTTGGAAAATGGAAATTGTGAGCTGAGCGTTGGAAAAGCTGCGCATATAAATCGACGCCGGTTGTCAACATGTCGTCGCTGTTGCAGTTGCAGTTGCAGTTGCAATTGCATTTGCTATTGGAGTTGCACTCATGGCCATGGGCGGCCAATTGCGGGATTGCATTTCCATAGGCAGGCCGTCTCAAGTCTAACGTCTAAAGTCGAATGTCTGGTGGCGTCAAGTGCGTTCGACTCAAATTAAAATGAGCCGTTAAGATGCGACTGCGAACGGGCCAGGTTGAACCGATAAAATCGCTGGCCGTTTGTTGTGCATTTGGCGGTCGTGTCATTGATTGATGCCGCATAGCATAAGCGATAGCATTAACCCCGAAATGCACACAACGTAACTGGTAGGCTCTGCAAATGCTCTAGGATGTGACAAAAAGTTGTTAACCCTTTAAGTTTTACCTATTTTTTAAACTTGCTTATTTCATCTTGCATATTTCATCTATGGAATGTGATTTATGCTATATAGCTGAGTCAATTTGTTACCAACACCGCAGTACCCACTCGATAAAGGGTATAATCTAGAGGCCAAAGGCCAGAAGCCGTACGCCATGTCCATCTGAATCGCATTTAAATTTAAACTTCAACTTCAACTTCAACTACGACTTCGACACTGGCGGGCAATTGAAACGCTTTGGATTTGTGTGTTAATGGGGTCGAACTGCGCCGATCCAGGGGCGGTTTGTGGCATTTCGGGGGTATGTAGGGGGATTCGGGGCTGCGCGCTCATTACGCTCGATAAATGCGGCCGGCCTCGGAGTGATTCGAACGTGTAACGGCTGGCAGAGAAGAAAGCGTTCCGCAGAAAAAAGGGGCACAACAAAAAAACAAAGGAAACAAACACACATAAAAACAAAAAGCGCAAGACAAACAAACTGCCAAATGAATCTTGTTGAGGTCAGCAATTGAATGTGCTCGATGGGCAGGCACCCAAAGGGGAATTCAATTAAGTTTTCTATCACCTGTGTGGGTGGTGCTGCTGGTGGTGCTGCTGGTGGTGGTGGTGGCGGTGGCGGTGGCGGTGGCGGTGGCGGTGGCGGTGGCGGTGGCGGTGGCGGTGGCTACAGGTATGCGCATTGTTAATTTTTCAAAATGCAAATGGTCTTGCCAGGCAAATTGCTAAAGCAATCTCACCCACGGGCAACATAAGATACAGATACAGACATCTGCACTGCAAATAACGTTTGGCCAATAAGTAGCTATTCAAACTAAAGCACACACTTTTCATTCTTAATATAAAGACACTAATTGATTATATAATTTATATTTAATTTAATTTTTCATTATTAAGTTTTCTTTCTTTCATATCAAATTAATTATTTTATGCATTGTTTTTCAGTGTCCAGAAGGAGCGTGTTATTCAGGCAAGGGGATCTGGAAATTGACATACGAATATGTATGTCCACGTCCAAGTCGAACCGAAATCCAAAATCCGAAATCGAACGGTGCTTGGCATTAGTCTTGTGTCTGGCGACGTCCAGTATTTAACCGCCCATCAAACGGAGACGCAGTCCAACTCGGATTTGGATGTGGATTTGGATTCGAGTCCAAAGACCAAGACATTTGGGAGTGTCGCCCGCGGGGACTCGCCTCGAATTCCACAGCGTAGAAAAAAGAAGTGTGCATGCCAATCCATTCCAGAAGAAAGATCCAAGAGACAGCGGGCCACAAACCGAAATGTTTACGTAATCCTTCTGGCGAATTATTTATGGGAATTATCATGCGTGTTGCATGATCAAATGGCTATAAGTGTACATATAGTATGCAAAATATTTTGCCACCGAGAATCCACGAGGAATGCAATGGGAGGGAATGCATTCGGGGCGATTCTAAGAAATGCAGGCAAATGTTCTGTTTTCCACTGCGAGCTCATTTGAATTCATTTGAATGCAATAAATATGAGTTATGTATTTAATGTAATTACTGATTGAAATAACGATTTTTCTTGACATTATACTAAAAATACCAATCGTAAATATTGCATTTTTGTCGAAAATCGTTTTTCTGTGTTTTTGCAAATAGTATTATCAGTATTTTGATCACAGCATTCGAAATAGTGGTCCAAATATGGAATGCCATACCTCGTTGAGTTCGTAATTAAATTTCCTATCAAACTGCGTTTTCAAAAAAAAATTATATGTCGTTCCAATTTTTTGCAAATTTTGATGATGGTACAAAAAATGCGAAAAAATGGCCAAAAATTATTTTGACACAGTCGGTCAAAAAGTGATTTGGTTGGTTAGTATTGGTAATTAGGAGTACAAAACTGTAATTCTTTTCGATTTCTGACCATTTTCAGCCAAGAAATACCGAAAATGCCAATCGTAAATATTGAATTTTTGGCGAAAATCGTCTTTCTGTTTTTCGGGATAAAAAATTATCAGAATTTTTATCACAGCATTCGAAATAGTGGTCCAAATATGGAATGCCATACCTCGTTGAGTTCGTAATTAAATTTCCTATCAAACTGCGTTTTCAAAAAAAAATTATATGTCGTTCCAATTTTTTGCAAATTTTGATGATGGTACCCCTTACAAAAAATGCGAAAAAATGGCCAAAAATTATTTTGACACAGTCGGTCAAAAAGTGATTTGGTTGGTTAGTATTGGTAATTAGGAGTACAAAACTGTAATTCTTTTCGATTTCTGACCATTTTCAGCCAAGAAATACCGAAAATGCCAATCGTAAATATTGCATTTTTGGCGAAAATCGTCTTTCTGTTTTTCGGGATAAAAAATTATCAGAATTTTTATCACAGCATTCGAAATAGTGGTCCAAATATGGAATGCCATACCTCGTTGAGTTCGTAATTAAATTTCCTATCAAACTGCGTTTTCAAAAAAAATTATATGTCGTTCCAATTTTTTGCAAATTTTGATGATGGTACCCCCTTACAAAAAATGCGAAAAAATGGCCAAAAATTATTTTGACACAGTCGGTCAAAAAGTGATTTGGTTGGTTAGTATTGGTAATTAGGAGTACAAAACTGTAATTCTTTTCGATTTCTGACCATTTTCAGCCAAGAAATACCGAAAATGCCAATCGTAAATATTGAATTTTTGGCGAAAATCGTCTTTCTGTTTTTCGGGATTAAAAATTATCAGAATTTTTATCACAGCATTCGAAATAGTGGTCCAAATATGGAATGCCATACCTCGTTGAGTTCGTAATTAAATTTCCTATCAAACTGCGCTTTCAAAAAAAATTATATGTCGTTCCAATTTTTTGCAAATTCTGATGATGGTACAAAAAATGCGAAAAAATGGCCAAAAATTATTTTGACACAGTCGGTCAAAAGTGATTTGGTTGGTTAGTATTGGTAATTAGGAGTACAAAACTGTAATTCTTTTCGATTTCTGACCATTTTCAGCCAAGAAATACCGAAAATGCCAATCGTAAATATTGAATTTTTGGCGAAAATCGTCTTTCTGTTTTTCGGGATAAAAAATTATCAGAATTTTTATCACAGCATTCGAAATAGTGGTCCAAATATGGAATGCCATACCTCGTTGAGTTCGTAATTAAATTTCCTATCAAACTGCGTTTTCAAAAAAAATTATATGTCGTTCCAATTTTTTGCAAATTTTGATGATGGTAACCCCTTACAAAAAATGCGAAAAAATGGCCAAAAATTATTTTGACACAGTCGGTCAAAAAGTGATTTGGTTGGTTAGTATTGGTAATTAGGAGTACAAAACTGTAATTCTTTTCGATTTCTGACCATTTTCAGCCAAGAAATACCGAAAATGCCAATCGTAAATATTGAATTTTTGGCGAAAATCGTCTTTCTGTTTTTCGGGATTAAAAATTATCAGAATTTTTATCACAGCATTCGAAATAGTGGTCCAAATATGGAATGCCATACCTCGTTGAGTTCGTAATTAAATTTCCTATCAAACTGCGTTTTCAAAAAAAAATTATATGTCGTTCCAATTTTTTGCAAAAAATGCGAAAAAATGGCCAAAAATTATTTTGACACAGTCGGTCAAAAAGTGATTTGGTTGGTTAGTATTGGTAATTAGGAGTACAAAACTGTAATTCTTTTCGATTTCTGACCATTTTCAGCCAAGAAATACCGAAAATGCCAATCGTAAATATTGAATTTTTGGCGAAAATCGTCTTTCTGTTTTTCGGGATAAAAAATTATCAGAATTTTTATCACAGCATTCGAAATAGTGGTCCAAATATGGAATGCCATACCTCGTTGAGTTCGTAATTAAATTTCCTATCAAACTGCGTTTTCAAAAAAAAATTATATGTCGTTCCAATTTTTTGCAAATTTTGATGATGGTACCCCCTTACAAAAAATGCGAAAAAATGGCCAAAAATTATTTTGACACAGTCGGTCAAAAAGTGATTTGGTTGGTTAGTATTGGTAATTAGGAGTACAAAACTGTAATTCTTTTCGATTTCTGACCATTTTCAGCCAAGAAAAACCGAAAATGCCAATCGTAAATATTGAATTTTTGGCAAAAATCGTTTTTCTGTTTTTCGGGATAAAAAATTATCAGAATTTTTATCACAGGATTCGAAATAGTGGTCCAAATATGGAATGCCATACCTCGTTGAGTTCGTAATTAAATTTCCTATCAAACTGCGTTTTCAAAAAAAAACAAGAGAGAACGCTATAGTCGAGTTCCCCGACTATCTGATACCCGTTACTCAGCTAGTGTAAGTGCGAAGGACAGTTTTTGGCGGTTTGTGGGCGTTAGAGTGGGCGTGGACAAAAGTTTTTTGGCAAATAGATAGAAATTTACAAGACTAATACAAAAATGAAAAAATATCAAAACATTTTTCAAAAGTGTGGGCGTGGCAGCTTTGGGCGTTTTGTGGGCGTTAGAGTGGGCGTGGCCAAAAGTTTTTTAGCAAATAGATAGAAATTTACAAGACTAATACAAATATGAAAAATATCGAAACATTTTTCAAAAGTGTGGGCGTGGCAGCTTTGGGCGGTTTGTGGGCGTTAGAGTGGGCGTGGCAAAAAATTTTTTTGCAAATCGATAGAAATTTACAAGACCAATACAAAAATGAAAAAATATTAAAACATTTTTCAAAAATGTGGGCGTGGCAGTTTTGGGCGGTTTGTGGGCGTTAGAGTGGGCGTGGCAACCTGAATCGACAAACTTGCGCTGCGTCTATGTCCCTGGAGTCTGTATACTTAATCTCAACTTTCTAGCTTTTGTAGTTCCTGAGATCTCGACGTTCATACGGACAGACGGACAGACGGACAGACGGACAGACAGACGGACGGACAGACGGACATGGCCAGATCGACTCGGCTATTGATCCTGATCAAGAATATATATACTTTATATGGTCGGAAACGCTTCCTTCTGCCTGTTACATACTTTTCAACGAATCTAGTATACCCTTTTACTCTACGAGTAACGGGTATAATTATATGTCGTTCCAATTTTTTGCAAATTTTGATGATGGTACCCCTTACAAAAAATGCGAAAAAATGGCCAAAAATTATTTTGACACAGTCGGTCAAAAAGTGATTTGGTTGGTTAGTATTGGTAATTAGGAGTACAAAACTGTAATTCTTTTCGATTTCTGACCATTTTCAGCCAAGAAATACCGAAAATGCCAATCGTAAATATTGAATTTTTGGCGAAAATCGTCTTTCTGTTTTTCGGGATAAAAAATTATCAGAATTTTTATCACAGCATTCGAAATAGTGGTCCAAATATGGAATGCCATACCTCGTTGAGTTCGTAATTAAATTTCCTATCAAACTGCGTTTTCAAAAAAAAATTATATGTCGTTCCAATTTTTGCAAATTTTGATGAAATGCGAATTTTGATGAAAATGCGAAAAAATGGCCAAAAATTATTTTGACACAGTCGGTCAAAAAGTGATTTGGTTGGTTAGTATTGGTAATTAGGAGTACAAAACTGTAATTCTTTTCGATTTCTGACCATTTTCAGCCAAGAAATACCGAAAATGCCAATCGTAAATATTGAATTTTTTGCGAAAATCGTTTTTCTGTTTTTCGGGATAAAAAATTATCAGAATTTTTATCACAGGATTCGAAATAGTGGTCCAAATATGGAATGCCATACCTCGTTGAGTTCGTAATTAAATTTCCTATCAAACTGCGTTTTCAAAAAAAAATTATATGTCGTTCCAATTTTTTGCAAATTTTGATGATGGTTACAAAAAATGCGAAAAAATGGCCAAAAATTATTTTGACACAGTCGGTCAAAAAGTGATTTGGTTGGTTAGTATTGGTAATTAGGAGTACAAAACTGTAATTCTTTTCGATTTCTGACCATTTTCAGCCAAGAAATACCGAAAATGCCAATCGTAAATATTGAATTTTTGGCGAAAATCGTTTTTCTGTTTTTCGGGATAAAAAATTATCAGAATTTTTATCACAGGATTCGAAATAGTGGTCCAAATATGGAATGCCATACCTCGTTGAGTTCGTAATTAAATTTCCTATCAAACTGCGTTTTCAAAAAAAAATTATATGTCGTTTCAAATTTTTTCAAATTTTGATGATGGTACCCCTTACAAAAAATGCGAAAAAATGGCCAAAAATTATTTTGACACAGTCGGTCAAAAAGTGATTTGGTTTGTTAGTATTGGTAATTAGGAGTACAAAACTGTAATTCTTTTCGATTTCTGACCATTTTCAGCCAAGAAATACCGAAAATGCCAATCGTAAATATTGAATTTTTGGCGAAAATCGTCTTTCTGTTTTTCGGGATAAAAAATTATCAGAATTTTTATCACAGCATTCGAAATAGTGGTCCAAATATGGAATGCCATACCTCGTTGAGTTCGTAATTAAATTTCCTATCAAACTGCGTTTTCGAAAAAAAATTATATGTCGTTCCAATTTTTTGCAAATTTTGATGAAAATGCGAATTTTGATGAAAATGCGAAAAAATGGCCAAAAATTATTTTGACACAGTCGGTCAAAAAGTGATTTGGTTGGTTAGTATTGGTAATTAGGAGTACAAAACTGTAATTCTTTTCGATTTCTGACCATTTTCAGCCAAGAAATACCGAAAATGCCAATCGTAAATATTGAATTTTTGGCGAAAATCGTCTTTCTGTTTTTCGGGATAAAAAATTATCAGAATTTTTATCACAGCATTCGAAATAGTGGTCCAAATATGGAATGCCATACCTCGTTGAGTTCGTAATTAAATTTCCTATCAAACTGCGTTTTCGAAAAAAAATTATATGTCGTTCCAATTTTTTGCAAATTTTGATGAAAATGCGAATTTTGATGAAAATGCGAAAAAATGGCCAAAAATTATTTTGACACAGTCGGTCAAAAAGTGATTTGGTTGGTTAGTATTGGTAATTAGGAGTACAAAACTGTAATTCTTTTCGATTTCTGACCATTTTCAGCCAAGAAATACCGAAAATGCCAATCGTAAATATTGAATTTTTGGCGAAAATCGTCTTTCTGTTTTTCGGGATAAAAAATTATCAGAATTTTATCACAGCATTCGAAATAGTGGTCCAAATATGGAATGCCATACCTCGTTGAGTTCGTAATTAAATTTCCTATCAAACTGCGTTTTCAAAAAAAATTATATGTCGTTCCAATTTTTTGCAAATTTTGATGATGGTACCCCTTACAAAAAATGCGAAAAAATGGCCAAAAATTATTTTGACACAGTCGGTCAAAAAGTGATTTGGTTGGTTAGTATTGGTAATTAGGAGTACAAAACTGTAATTCTTTTCGATTTCTGACCATTTTCAGCCAAGAAATACCGAAAATGCCAATCGTAAATATTGAATTTTTGGCGAAAATCGTTTTTCTGTTTTTCGGGATAAAAAATTATCAGAATTTTTATCACAGCATTCGAAATAGTGGTCCAAATATGGAATGCCATACCTCGTTGAGTTCGTAATTAAATTTCCTATCAAACTGCGTTTTCAAAAAAAAATTATATGTCGTTCCAATTTTTTGCAAATTTTGATGATGGTACCCCTTACAAAAAATGCGAAAAAATGGCCAAAAATTATTTTGACACAGTCGGTCAAAAAGTGATTTGGTTGGTTAGTATTGGTAATTAGGAGTAAAAAACTGTAATTCTTTTCGATTTCTGACCATTTTCAGCCAAGAAATACCGAAAATGCCAATCGTAAATATTGAATTTTTGGCGAAAATCGTCTTTCTGTATTTCGGGATAAAAAATTATCAGAATTTTTATCACAGCATTCGAAATAGTGGTCCAAATATGGAATGCCATACCTCGTTGAGTTCGTAATTAAATTTCCTATCAAACTGCGTTTTCAAAAAAAAATTATATGTCGTTCCAATTTTTTGCAAATTTTGATGATGGTACCCCTTACAAAAAATGCGAAAAAATGGCCAAAAATTATTTTGACACAGTCGGTCAAAAAGTGATTTGGTTGGTTAGTATTGGTAATTAGGAGTACAAAACTGTAATTCTTTTCGATTTCTGACCATTTTCAGCCAAGAAAAACCGAAAATGCCAATCGTAAATATTGAATTTTTGGCAAAAATCGTTTTTCTGTTTTTCGGGATAAAAAATTATCAGAATTTTTATCACAGGATTCGAAATAGTGGTCCAAATATGGAATGCCATACCTCGTTGAGTTCGTAATTAAATTTCCTATCAAACTGCGTTTTCAAAAAAAAATTATATGTCGTTCCAATTTTTTGCAAATTTTGATGATGGTACCCCTTACAAAAAATGCGAAAAAATGGCCAAAAATTATTTTGACACAGTCGGTCAAAAAGTGATTTGGTTGGTTAGTATTGGTAATTAGGAGTACAAAACTGTAATTCTTTTCGATTTCTGACCATTTTCAGCCAAGAAAAACCGAAAATGCCAATCGTAAATATTGAATTTTTGGCAAAAATCGTTTTTTCTGTTTTTCGGGATAAAAAATTATCAGAATTTTTATCACAGCATTCGAAATAGTGGTCCAAATATGGAATGCCATAACCTCGTTGAGTTCGTAATTAAATTTCCTATCAAACTGCGTTTTCAAAAAAAATTATATGTCGTTCCAATTTTTTGCAAATTTTGATGATGGTACCCCTTACAAAAATGCGAAAAAATGGCCAAAAATTATTTTGACACAGTCGGTCAAAAGTGATTTGGTTGGTTAGTATTGGTAATTAGGAGTACAAAACTGTAATTCTTTTCGATTCTGACCATTTTCAGCCAAGAAATACCGAAAATGCCAATCGTAAATATTGAATTTTTGGCGAAAATCGTCTTTCTGTTTTTCGGGATAAAAAATTATCAGAATTTTATCACAGCATTCGAAATAGTGGTCCAAATATGGAATGCCATACCTCGTTGAGTTCGTAATTAAATTTCCTATCAAACTGCGTTTTCGAAAAAAAATTATATGTCGTTCCAATTTTTTGCAAATTTTGATGAAAATGCGAATTTGATGAAAATGCGAAAAATGGCCAAAAATTATTTTGACACAGTCGGTCAAAAAGTGATTTGGTTGGTTAGTATTGGTAATTAGGAGTACAAAACTGTAATTCTTTTCGATTTCTGACCATTTTCAGCCAAGAAATACCGAAAATGCCAATCGTAAATATTGAATTTTTGGCGAAAATCGTTTTTCTGTTTTTCGGGATAAAAAATTATCAGAATTTTTATCACATCATTCGAAATAGTGGTCCAAATATGGAATGCCATACCTCGTTGAGTTCGTAATTAAATTTCCTATCAAACTGTTTTCGAAAAAAAATTCTATGTCGTTCCAATTTTTTGCAAATTTGATGATGCGTATTGAAAATGCGAAAAAATGGCCAAAAATTTTTTGACACAGTCGGTCAAAAAGATTGGTTGGTTAGTATTGGTAATTAGGAGTACAAAACTGTAATTCTTTTCGATTTCTGACCATTTTCAGCCAAGAAATACCGAAAATGCCAATCGTAAATATTGAATTTTTGGCGAAAATCGTTTAATTTTTTTTGACACAGTCGGTCAAAAAGTGATTTGGTTGGTTAGTATTGGTAATTAGGAGTACAAAACTGTAATTCTTT